>NC_133327.1:505931577-506161577 GCF_042186555.1 Aquarana catesbeiana | reverse complement strand
TATCAGATTGCTCACCCCCTCTGATGGAACATTGATTACATTTTAGGGGGTTGTGAAATCCCTAAAAAAAATTACTTTTAGGACACGCAGGAATTTAGGGACTAAAAAGGCTACAAGACTGCAGTTGTCGCACTCTGCAGGTGCAGTTGCTAACCAGCTTACAGTAAATGAGGTAATGTAAAAAGGCATTCATGTTGCAAGGAGTACACAATCACATGCAAGGGCAATTAATGAAAACACTTTGAGGCTTGCATATGATTTGATGATGGAAATCAGCAGAGCTTCTGCTCATTTACTAAAGCACTGGAACAAATGCACTTGTAGAGTGCACATGCATTTTGCAAAGTGCAACATATATTTGCTTTAGACAAATCAACACCACAGAACATTCCAGCAAATTTTAACGAGGGTGGGGGTGGGGGGGTTGTGAAATCTAGATAATTGCTCATTAGCAGCACACTATTTGGAGTGAGTTTAGGTGGGGGGGGGTGGGGGGGTTGTGAAATCTAGATAATTGCTCATTAGCAGCACACTATTTGGAGTGAGTTTAGGTGGGGAGGGGGGGGTGGGGGGGTTGTGAAATCTAGATAATTGCTCATTAGCAGCACACTATTTGGAGTGAGTTTAGGTGGGGGGGGGGTGGGGGGGTTGTGAAATCTAGATAATTGCTCATTAGCAGCACACTATTTGGAGTGAGTTTAGGTGGGGGGGGGGGGGGTGGGGGGGTTGTGAAATCTAGATAATTGCTCATTAGCAGCACACTATTTGGAGTGAGTTTAGGTGGGGGGGGGGTGGGGGGGTTGTGAAATCTAGATAATTGCTCATTAGCAGCACACTAAATACACTCAAACAAAATACATTCCAAATGAGTAGACTAGGTGGATATGTTCCCATCACTTCATGCTGGGAAGGTTATTGAAGGAAAATATACATGCATGACAAAAAATAACAGTAAAAAATTCCAGCATGTGTGAGGATAAAAAGGGGACATTCACACTATATTGCAATGATGGTAAGTAGTGTTTGAAGCAAGAAATACATCACATTATCAAAGATTACATAAAAGAACATGTGATGCTAATAAAAGAAAAATATCTTACCTTAATATAGTCCTTCTGCAGGACCTGTATGATGGCAGAACAGGTCTCTGGGATAATGATCCCCAGAGCCTGGGGGAGATGCCTGTCGAGAACTTAAGGTCCTGCAGGCTTCTCCCTGTGGCCAAATACCGCAAGGTAGCGACCAGCCTCTGCTCCGGAGTGATGGCTTGCCTCATGCAGGTATCCTGCCTGCTGATATAGGGGGTCAGCAAAGCCAACAAACGGTCAAAAACGGGGTCCGTCATCCGGAGAAAGTTCCTGAAATCCTCAGGATTATTCTCACGGATCTCACGGAGCAAAGGCATGTGACAGAACTGGTCACGCTGAAGCAACCAATTCTTGGTCCATGAACTCCTCCTCGCCCTGTTCATGGACTGGTCTTGGGCTGAAGAATAAACTACAGCACCAAGCACATACAATGCACGAGCTCTACGACGAGTACGTACAGGTAACATGGCTTCAAAACGGTCGGCTGGTCAGAACGCACTAAACAGAACGCACTGAAGAACAGCAAGGCCTGTGAAGAACGACCTGAAAATCAGGAACGAGCGGCCAATAAAACAAAGATTTCTCAATGCCAACTGACCAAACGCACTGAAAAGCAGATACAAACCTCACAAGCACAGACTGAACAACAGTTAAAACGAACTGAAAAATACGAGTCTCACAAGCGCGAATCGTCTCTCACCAAACTTCTACTAACACGAGATAAACACGAGATTAGCAGAAGGAGCCCAAAGGGTGTCGTACGGGCTATTGAACTTCCGTTTTATAGTCTCGTCGGACTTGGTGTACGTCACCGCGTACTAGGCTGTCGTACTTTTGTGTGGTCGTGTGTGTGTAAGTCCGTTCGTAAGAAAGTCTGCCGCAAGTCCGCCGAAGGTACGTCGGAAGTCTGTCGGACAGGCTGTCGGACTTTTGTAGACGAAAAGTCCGACCGTGTGTACGCGGCATTAGAGTAGCCTCCAAGGTTTGACATCACAGATTGCACTCATACTGCCAAGGAAAAATCAATTTAAAGTATTGTAACCATTATCATTTACACACAAAGTTACAGTAAGTCCATACATTAGAGTAAAAAGAAAATTTATTATACAGTAATATACAAAAATATAAACACACAAACAAAAAACAAGGAAAATTACATTTAGCCTACAATGCTGTAAATAAAGCTGGAGTTTCACAACTACTGTAACATCTCTTCACTGGCCACCGTCCTCACCCTCCTGCCCATCCACACGCTGCTGTCTGTCTGGCCACAGATTCTCGTCAACATCACAGCGTATATCCTCCCTTGCGATGCAACGAGGGAAGAAGCGGCGTGCATGTAGCAACCATCCCTCACACTGATCTCCTGTAATATCCTCACAGGCAGCATCCATTGCATGGAGCAGGGACCTCTGATCTTGAGCCCGATGCTCATACACTCTCCACCTCCAAGCAGAGAAAAACTCCTCAATAGGATTGAGGAAAGGAGAGTAAGGTGGTAGGAACACCATATCCATCCTTGGATGAGCAGTGAACCAGGCCCTGATAAGCGGGCCACGGTGGAAATTCACATTGTCCCATACAATTATATATTGTGGTAGGTGAGGCCCTATGAGACCTCTCTCATTTTCAGGGATCAAATGCAAATGAAGGCGGTCCAAGAAGATGAGGAGCTTCTGTGTATTGTATGGGCCAAGACTGGGGATGTGAGTGGCCACACCATTCTCAGAAATGGCAGCACACATAGTTATATTGCCCCCTCGCTGGCCTGGGACATCCAGCGTGGCCCGGTGGCCAGCCTCATCCACATATACGAGTATGTGAGAGGTCTCGTTTCCTTCCAATGCCATTATTCTCTACAATAGAGTAAAAAAAGAAAACATCAAATCAGTCATACAGAAGAGTCGTATACTACAGTTACAGACAGTTACATAGGAATTAGGGTTGTCCCGATACTAGTACAAGTACTTGTACTCTGGCAAATGCTCCCGATGCTTCCGCTGATACCTGGAAGTCAGCTGTGATCGGCGCGTGGGGGAGTTACAAGATTCTCCCCCAGCGGCTTTCAGCGACTTTAGTGACATACAGCGGTGATCAGTCACCTCTGACTGTCACTGCATCCTCCTCCATGTCCCCTCCGTTCCTCTGTCCCCCTCCGCTGTCCCCAGGGGCGTTGCTAGGTGGCAAAAAGACCAGGGGCTTCAGCCCGAAGTCCAAAAACCGGGGGGGGGTGGCGCGGCTTTTTTTTGGGCTGCGTGGTGGGGTTGTGTGACTTACCAGTGCCTATCAATGCTGACCAGTAAACACACCTGCCTGACACTGACCTACATACACTGACCTACATACACTGACCTACATACACTGACCTATATACACTGACCTGCCTGACCTATATACACAGACCTATATACACAGACCTATATACACAGACCTATATACACTGACCTACATACACTGACCTGTATACACTGACCAGTATACACTGACCTGTATACACTGACCTATATACTCTGACCTACATACACTGACCTGCCTGACCTGTATACACTGACCTATATACACTGACCTGCCTGACCTATATACACTGACCACTATACACACATTGCGTGTCTGACCTACCTCAGCCGTGGTGTGCGGTCACAGCAGGCAGTCAGTCACTTGTCACCGTCAGAGAGGAGCCGAGGAGGAGAGGAAAGCCTCCCGCCCGAGTGGGAATGTAGCGTTCCCGCCTTCTGGAGCCTGCAGGCTAAGATGGACGTCACGTCACACGTCCCGCTCCAGAAGGCGGGAGCTGCGGCACTCTGCCACTTTCAGCCGCACTCGGCCGCTATGGCACTCGGGGACTTACTCAGCTACTTTCGGCCGCTATGGCACTCAGGGACTCGGCTACTTTCGGCCGCTATGGCACTCAGGGACTCGGCTACTTTCGGCCACTTTCGGCCCGCACTCACAATCAGATCGGTCCCGACGCCGGCGCTCGGGGCTGACAATGGAATGCAGCATTCCATAGACTCTGGCTTTTTGGGGTCACGTTCGGGGCTTCAGCCCCCCTAGCCACCCCCTCCATACGCCCCCGGCTGTCCCCCTCCGTTCCGCCGTTCCCCTCTCCTTCTCTGTCCCCCTCCGCTGTCCCCTCCGTTCTGCTATCCCCCTCTCCTTCTCTGTCCCCTCCATTCTGCTGTGCCTCTCTGCTGTCCCCCTCCAGTCCGCCGTTCCCCTCTCCTTCTCTGTCCCCCTCCGCTGTCCCCTCCATTCTGCTGTGCCTCTCCGCTGTCCCCTCCGTTCCCCTCTCCTTCTCTGTCCCCCTCCGTTGTCCCCCTCCGTTCCACCGTCCCCCTCCTCCTTCCTTTGTGAATGGACAGAGTCAGCTGACTCTGTCCATTCACATAGATGAAACATTGTAATCTCCTGTGATTACGATGTGTCAGTTTATGAATGGAGAGGAGCCGCTGTCTTCTCTCCATTCATTCTCAGTGCAGCTGAGGCTGCAGAGAAAGGGACTGGGGAATCTCTATCCTCGGTCTCTTTCTCTGTCTCAAGGGGGAGATATCAGAGGTCTGTTACGTAAGACCCATGATATCTCACCAAAGCCCCCCAACAGAGCTGATAAAAAAAAAATAAAAAAAACACATATTGCAATAAAGAATAAAAAAAAAAGTATCGGTATCGGCGAGTACTTGAAAAAAAGTATTGGTACTTGTACTCGGTCCTAAAAGAGTGGTATCAGGACAACCCTAATAGAAATGTTCTATGTTCTACACAAGTTCAATATACTACTGGCCAGTATTCCAGTGGTTCCAAACCTGGGGTACATGTACCCTAAGAAGAGGTACTACAGGGGGTATTTAACAGAAAGGGGAGGGTAAAAATTATCAACGAGTAGACTTACTGAAATGTCACAGTAAAACCCACAGTATTAGATAGATTTGCATGGGAGGCACTACTGTAATTGCAGCTCTTTGACCCTTTTTCTTACTGTATTATATGTTATATTCTTCAAAATAAGGATTATAATGATAATTGCATCATACAGTAAGCTGCAGTTTTTAGGCAAAATGTTTATAAATCAGATACGTAAATCAAATACTTTCATACCTGGATTACCTAGATTCAGAAATCAGGTAAAGTGGGTACTGAAACCAATACATTTCGGGAACTACTGCTTACGGTAATTGTAAAAAGGTTATCTTGATGGACAACCAGTGACTGACTTACATGTACATACTGGTACCGCAGCTCTTTCACTCTGTCAGAGTTCCTCTCAAACGGTACCCTGTAAATTTGCTTCATTGTCATCTGATGCTTCTTCAATATGCGGGCTATTGTGGAGATGCTTATAGAGTTGACATTTTGGAATATGGCATTGTCTTGTAGGATTTCAGTGCGGATCTGTCTCAATGTGATGGCATTATTTGCAAACACCATGTTACAGATCTCTAGTTCTTGTTGTTCATTGAGAAGTTTTCTTCGGCCACCCGTGCCAGGTTGTCGTCCAATCCTAGACATAGAATTCAAAGGACAACACTTCATTCGTAATTTATACCTTATGTATTCCATACAGAATGAGTTACCAATGTAATTGTATTGTTGTTTTACTTACAGTAACTTTACCACAATTCTAATGCATCACTGCACAGTGACTGGAATACTACTGTAAACTGTATCATCAATATTGTAGAAAATAAACTATTCCATACTATTCCATAGTTTATGTTCTACAATATTTTTCTTGTCATTGTTAGTATCATACGTAACATCCCACTAGGTAATATACTGTAATACTGTAGGCCTATCACACACACACACACACACACACTAAATGAATACGTAAATGAGTAAATAAACATATTTGTTGCTCTATGCACAGTGTCCTGTCTTATACATTATATAATTCCATCATTGACTGACTACATACCTGTTTTCCCTGCGAAAGGTTTGGATGATAGAGAAGACTGTAGAGCGAGGCACATTAGGTTGCACTCGGCGACCTTCCTCCACCATTGTGAGGCCATGGTTGATGACATGATCTATAATTGTGGCCCAAATTTCATCAGGGACAGCATGGCGTCTTCGTGCTCCTCTGCCTCTTCCCCCTATTCCACCGCCACTCACCCTTACTCCTCTTCCTCTTCTTCTTCCTCTTCCTCGAGCAGGCAGTTTCCCTTGTTCATTTACTTGGCCAGGTGCCTCCATGTTCAGAAATTGTACTGGTCCTGCATGGTCAAGCTCTATATATACATGTTTGGCAGCATTTACAATCATGGACAGCACCTGTCAGGTAACTAAACATACTGTTTGATTGGACATCTGAGACCAACTCCGACTCCTCCTTTGTTAGGCTCCTTTCACACTGGGGCGGGGGCGTTGTCGGCGGTAAAGCACCGCTATTGTAAGCGGCGATTTACCGTCGGTATGCGGCCGCTAGCGGGGGGGGTTTTACCCCCCTGCTAGCGGCCGAGAAAGGGTTAAAACCACCGCAAAGTGCCTCTGCAGAGGCGCTTTGCCGGCGGTATAGCCGCGCCGTCCCATTGATTTCAATGGGCAGGAGCGATAAAGGAGCAGTATACACACCGCTCCGAAGATGCTGCTGGCAGGACTTTTTTTACCGTCCTGCCAGCGCATCGCTCCAGTGTGAAAGCCCTCGGGGCTTTCACACTGGAATGAAAGCAGCGGCACTTTCGGGTCGGTTTGCAGGCGCTATTATTAGCGCAATAGCGCCTGCAAACCGCCCCAGTGTGAAAGGACCCTTAGTCAAGTTCTAGTTGCACCTGACTGTCAATTGCTGTAATCATTTTATCAAGTGTTCCAAGAGATTCATATATGGTATTCATGGTATTATGTTCCTGAATAATTTTGACAATTGAACAGACTATTGTGCATGTGATGACTTAAACAATGCAATGACGCTGATACGTTTTGGAGAGAACAACCATTAGACTGAGAATTGACAATCAGTTTAGATCAACAAGATCTATTTACCTGGAAATTGTGCTAAATGTAGGCTACTTGTACTTAATCATTTGAAAGATGTACTGAGACACTGAGACATGTACTGAGACATTTGCAATTTTGATGAAATGAGTGAGAAATTCAATTCAGTTGTGAACAATTGCCAAGTGGTTTGGAAATTTGTCCATGTTGTTTTGAGAATGTCATTTCTGTTTCAAGAAATGAGCCAAAACAATGGAGAAAAACTGTAACATGAGCTAATTTACTAAAAAATGTACCCAGACCAGATGACAGACCTGTGGGTCTGAGCTTCACACAGTAGTATAAACACAATAGCTGGAGCTAATTACAATTAACAATACAAACAACAATCTCCCCCTTCCTCAGCCTAGACTGTTCGTATCCTAGCCAGTGCTGGTGGCTAATGTGATCAGCTCATTCAATTAACACACATTACCATAAACATCAACACAGGGTTAATTAGAACAAACAACAATGAGTTAAATACCCTTAGAACCTAGACTAAACTCATTTACATTAAACACATTATAGCTGACATCAGACAGGTGAGTGGAGTTGATGACATTAGCATCTTCTCACAGGATGTGTCCCAACAGTATGACTCAGTCACTATTGCTACTATGGCAAATACAGGGTCCCCAGAGTCTGTGTGTTTTGGGGGGACATGGAGCTGAATCCAAAGTAACACTAACCCCAGGGTCCCCAGGCATACAGCTCACAGAGAGCACCATTCCCCCAAATGCCAGGGCCCATAATCTGTTGGCAAGAGGCTAGCGTTCAGTCCCCTCCAATAGCCTCTGTCTCGGGTGAGTCTGTCACATGAGGAGCTTCTGTGTATTGTATGGGCCAAGACTGGGGATGTGAGTGGCCACACCATTCTCAGAAATGGCAGCACACATAGTTATATTGCCCCCTCGCTGGCCTGGGACATCCACGTCTTCGGCCCTTGGCTAGGTTGAAGCCAGCTTCATCCACATACAGAAGTATGTGAGAGGTCCTGTTTCCTTCCAATGCCATTATTCTCTACAATAGAAAAAAAAAAGAAAAACATCAAATTAGTCATACAGAAGAGTCATACACTACAGTTACAGACAGTTACATAGGAATGTTCTACATTCTACACAAGTTCAATATACTACTGGCCAGTATTCCAGTGGTTCCAAACCTCGGGTACATGTACCCTATGCAGAGGTACTACAGGGGGTATTTGACAGAAAGGGGAGAGGAAAAATTATCAATGAGTAGACTTACTGAAATGTTACAGTAAAACCCACAGTATTAGATAGATTTACATGGGGAGCACTACTGTAATTGCAGCTCTTTGACCCTTTTTCTTACTGTATTGTATGTTAAATTCTTCAAAATAAATATTATAATGATAATTGCATCATACAGTAAGCTGCAGTTTTTAGGCAAAATGTTTATAAATCAGACATGTAAATCAAATACTTTCATACCTGGATTACCTGGATTCAGAAATCAGGTAAAGTGGCTACTGAAACCAATACATTCTGGGAACCACTGCTTACAGTAATTGTAAAAAGGTTATCTTGATGGACAACCAGTGACTGACTTACATGTACATACTGGTACCACAGCTCTTTCACTCTGTCACAATTCCTCTCAAATGGTACCCTGTAAATTTGCTTCATTGTCATCTGATGCTTCTTCAATATGCGGGTTATTGTGGAGATGCTTATAGAGTTGACATTTTGGAATATGGCATTGTCTTGTAGGATTGCAGTGTGGATCTGTCTCAATGTGATGGCATTATTTGCAAACACCATGTTACAGATCTCTTGTTCTTGTTGTTCATTGAGAAGTTTTACTCAGCCACCCGTGCCAGGTTGTCATCCAATCCTAGACATAGAGTTCAAAAGACAACACTCCATTCATAATTTATACCTTATGTATTTTGTACAGAATGAGTTACCAATGTAATCATATTGTTTTTTTACTTACAGTAACTTTACCACAATTCTAATGCATCACTGCACAGTGACTGGAATACTACTGTAAACTGTATCATCAATATTGTAGAAAATAAACTATTCCATAGTTTATTTTCTACAATATTTTTCTTGTCATTGTTAGTATCATACATAACATCCCACTGAGGTAAGATACTGTAATACTGTAGACCTATCTCACACACACACACACACACACTGAATGAATATGTAAATGAGTAAATAAACATATTTGTTACTCTATGCACAGTATCCTGTCCTATACATTATATAATTCCATCATTGACTGACTACATACCTGTTTTCCCTGTGAAAGGTTTGGATGATAGAGGAGACTTTAGAACGAGGCACATTAGGCTGCACTTGGCGACCTGCCTCCGCCATTGTAAGGCCATGGTTGATGACATGGTCTATAATTGTGGCCCGAATTTCATCAGGGACAGCATGGTGTCTTCGTGCTCATCGGCCTCTTCCCCCTATTCCACCACCATGCACCCTTACTTCTCCTCCTCTTCTTCTTCCTCTTCCTCGAGCAGGCAGTTGCCCTTGTTCATTTACTTGGCCAGGTGCCTCCATATTCAGAAATTGTACTGGTCCTGCATGGTCCAGCTCTATATATACATGTTTGGCAGTATTCACAATCATGGACAGCACCTGTCAGGTAACTAAACATACTGTTTGGTCATCTAAAACCAACTCCAACTCCTTCTTCGTTAGTCAAGTTCTAGTTGCACCTGACTGTCAATTGCTGTAATTATTTTATCAAATGTTCGAAGAGATTCATACATGGTATTCATGGTATTATGTTCCTGAAAAATTTTGACAATTGAACAGACTATTGTGCATGTGATGACTTAAACAATGAAATGAAGCTGAGACGTTTTGTAGAGAGCAACCATTAGACTGAGAATTGACAATCAGTTTAGATCAACAAGATCTATTCACTTGGAAATTGTGCTAAATGTAGGCTACTTGTACTTAATCATTTGAAAGATATACTGAGACATTGAGACATGTACTGAGACATATTGCAATTTGATGAAATGAATGAGAAATTCAATTCTGTTGTGAACAATTGCCAAGTGGTTTGTAGATTTGTCCATGTTGTTTTGAGAATGTCATTTCTGTTTCAAGAAATGAGCCAAAACAATGGAGAAAAACTGTAATTCACTACATATTATGTAATAAAGTATAACTAAAAACCAAATTGTTTACATTTTTGGATATAGTTGAGAGGGACTAAAACACTTGTCAGGTTATTTATTTCTGTTTGTGTTGAAATATTAGGAATATCTACCTCTCTATTTGTCTTGCTTACCATGATCACTGAGAGCAAAAGTGAAAGAAAATCCCACATTTTGGGTTGTTGCTAGAACACTAATATAAGTGAAATCCTGCAATGAGGACAATCGTTCAGGTGACCCTGGGGACAACTAGATATTCCACCACTTTGGAAGGATTTCTTCTTTTTTTTTATCTTTTATTTAGTGGTATGCAACATACAATGAAATTATAACTTCACAGAATATGTTGTGGGAACAAGGTAGCCTACATATGAACACCAGGTAGTGGTATCTGAACAAAAGATAAGAAAACTCCAGATAATCAAACAGATACAGCTCTGTAAATATACACGATACCTAGATACCTAGGAGGTATAAGACTAGGGCTTCACCTTGACAGGACAATTGACAGGACACTTACAATACACTAGTGATTAGCTCCGGTATCCATGAAGAATTTGGGTATCCGTGTATAGGGGAAGAGTACTGCGGGGTGACCAACTGGGGTCGAAATACACCAAAATTTATTTATTTATTTTTTTTAAGTTAAATGATGGAGAGTGAATAAAGGAGAAGAGAAAAGAAGAGAGAGAGTGGGGGAGGGAAATGGAGTAAAGGGAAAGAGGGGGGATGGAGGGGATGTGATGGTAAAGTAGAGGGGGTAGAAGTCCACTTAGAGAGCAAGGACCACCCTCAGCTCTCCAGGCCACCTGAAGGCCATGGTTTGGAGCAAGAGCCTCTGGCATTCATCGTGGCCCAACTATGACTGGTGGAGGTATTCCTCTGAGAAGCGGAACTTGGTCCAATAAAACCACCTGGTCTTATGTTCCTCGGATTTATCCCGGATCGTGGCAGTCAGGTCTTCCATTTGTTCAATGTCATTAACCCTCACAAACCATTGGGCCACTGTGGGAGCAGATTGTTGCTTTCATTGGCTTGGGATGCAGGCTCTAGCAGCGTTGAGGAGGTGTTTGAGGAGAGATTTGTGGTATTGCTTTCTTGACATGGTAGTAAGGTTGAGGAGCAAAGCAGCAGGGTCATTGGTTAAGGAAATGTCTGTGAGTTTGTGGATGAGTCTGAGGACAGGTTGTCAGAAAGTTTGTAGTTTGGGTCACTCCCAAAAAATGTGTAGAATAGTGCCAGCTTGTTGTTTGCAACGCCAGAAATGGTCAGATTGATTGGGAAATATTTTGGCCAAAATGGCCAGGGTGCGATACCAGCGTGTGGTCAACTTATATGAAATTTCCTGATATTTGCTTCAAAGTGACGATTTATGGGCAAAGAAGAGTATGCGTTCCTTCTGTGGGGTGGTAAATGTGGTTTGTAGGTCTCTTTCCCACTTGGCTAAGAAGGGAGGGTCTGTGAAAGCTTGTATGTCCAACAGAGTTCTGTAAGACCTAGAAAGGGAACCTCAGGTTGGGCCATCACTCAGGCATAGTTCTTTGAAGGAATGTCTAGAAAAGAGCTTATGTTTGGGCAGAGAGCCAAGGAAGTGGGAGAGCTGCCCCACTCTCCATCTATTCAGCGAGATGGGTGCCTGTCCTGCTACCAAGTTCCCTGTATGTATCCAGCCTATGGGTCCTAGGAAATGAGATGCGTGTAGAAGCCTTTTCGGAGCTTGTCCGGTAAAGGCTGGATCTATCAAGCCCGGGGGGAATTTAGGATGTCCTATGATTTGGGTCATGGGAGAAGGGAAATTAGGCAGGGAGGAAAGACAAAAAAATCTGTCCATCTCAATGAGAGAAGGGCCGATCAATGGGTGGTGGGTTAAATGGGGGTCTAATTGCTTACCCGCCCAGGGTAGACCAGCCAACGGGACCCGGGCCATCTCCTGCTCTAGCGTGACCCAGAGTTTCCATTTCCCAATGTCAGCACCAGTCAATCACTCTAGGCATGTGCATCGCTGTGTAATAGAGAGCAGGGTCTGGGAATCCGATGCCTCCCCTCAGCTTTTGCCTTAGCAGTAACGTCCTACCTATTCATGGGTGTCTACCATGCCAGAGGAACTTAATAAACCTTGAATGGACCTTGTGAAAGAAAGTTTGCGTAATTTGACAGGTAAGGCTTGTAGCAAATATAGAAGCTGTGGCATTGCGTTCATCTTCAGAACATTACAACGGCTGAACCAGGACAGAGTGAGTGGATCCCATCTCCTAAGATTTGTAGTGAGCGTCGATAGGAAGGGTTGAAAATTCGGGGCAAAGATATCCTTTGGATTTTCAGGTATTCTGGTTCCCAAGTATTGAATAGAATGGGTGACCATTTAAAAACGGGAAGAAGGGTCGTATACCTGTCAGTGTACAGTCCGGTACCGAAATGTTCAGAGCTTCCGACTTTTGGAGCTTAACTTTAAAGTTGGAGAGATTGCCATAGCGTTTCAATTCTTGTAACAACGAAGGTAGGTTTGTTATAGGTTTAGTGATATAAAATAAAAGATCGTCCGCATACGCTGCTACTTTGTGTTGATAGTGGTCAGAGTGGACTCCACTGATATTTGGGTTGTCTTTTACATGGTGAAGAAATGGCTCTAGGGAAAGGACAAATAGTAGGGGGGAAAGCGGGCACCCCTACCTAGTACCGTTGGAGATTGCAAATATGTCAGAGTCCATCCCATTCACCCGTACTGTGGGTTTTGAATAGGGGGCAGAGATCCAGTCTAAGATAGACTTTGGCCTTCCATAAGAAAAGAGGGCTTCCCAGAGAAACACCCTGGCCACCCTATCAAAAGCCTTTTCAGCATCAGTGGATAGGAGTAAGAGAGGGGTGTTGGATCTCCTCACCTTCTCTATGACGTTTAATGTCCAGATAGTATTATCTCTCACTTCTCGAGTCTGTATGAAGCCCACCTGATCGGGCGCAACCAATCGTTGCATTAGACTTTTGAGCCTGGAGGCTATGATTTATGATTTTCATGAGGAGTTTGATGTCACAATTTAGAAGGGAAATGGGCCTGTAGCTGGAACAGAACAACGGGTCCTTTCCAGGCTTAAGGAGTACAGAGATAGAAGCTTGCAGCGTGTCGGGGGGACATTATGTCCTTCAAGTATGGCATTGAAGGCCGTGATGAATTGGAGAGCTAGATGTGTCTAAAATGTCTTGTAATATAGAAGCGTAAAGCCATCAGGCCAGGGGGCCTTCCCCTGCTGTGTGTCTGCCATGGCGTTTGCAAGTTCATCTATGTGGAGAGGTTGGGATAGTAGTTCCCGTTCGGCTTCTGTGAGAGAGGGAAGTTTGGCCTCCTGAAGGTATTCCCGTATGTTTGAGAGGAAGAGGACCGAGGATCCAGTGGCCTGTGCAGGGTCGAAATTATAAAGCTTTGAGTAGAAATCTCGAAAGGTAGCTGCCAGGTCCAGTGAGGCATGAATCTTGGACCCTGATGGGGTCAAGAGAGCAGGGATGTATGTATGTATGTATATATGTATGATTATGTGCGTTTTGCTCTCAATGCATTAGCCAGCAAACAACCACATTTATCTCCGTACTCATAAAAGGAGCGGCGAGCCTTAAGCAGGACATGTTTGGCCTTGTAAAGGGAGTGCTCTCTGATTGTCTCTCTAATCCGAAGCAGCTCTGCTTCTGATGTGCGGTCAGGGCGAACTTCGTGGTGCCTCTCCAAAACGTGAAGTTTTGTCAGAAGGTCCGTCAGAGTTTTGGCGCGGCGTTGCTTGGCCGCATGACCAAGTTTTATGAAAAGCCCCCTGATGGAACATTTGTGTGCTGACCACACCGAGAGAGAACTAGACACGGAACCAGTATTTTTTTCAAAATAGGAGAGAAGTTCTCTGTTGATCTCTGCCGCTGTTTCAGGGTCCCTCAGAAGTGTTTAATTCAGATGCCAAGATGGTGTCTTTGGGTGTGAGTGTTGGAAGGAGAGTTTCAGGAGAACTGGAGCATGATCAGATGGAGTTATCTGGCCTATCTCTGCTTTGGAGGGTAAGGAAATTGCGGAATGTTGTATTAGGAAAAAAACAAAAATTGATCCTAGAGTAGGATCTGTGGGTCGGACAATAGAAAGAGAAATCTCGTTCCTGGGGATGGAAAATTCTCCATATGTCTACCAATTGATGATCATGCAGCAGGTCTTTTAGAGCTTGTCTTGCACCCTGGGGTAGGGAGGATGGTTGGACAGATGAGTCCTTAGACAGATCCAGGGTGAGGTTAAAGTCACCCCCCCAAGATGAGAGTTCCCTCTCAGAAGGACTCCAATGTTGCCAGGAAAATTCCCAAGACCTGAGCTTAGTTCGTGTTGGGTAGGTAGTAATTCATAAGGGTGAATGTGTGAGAATCAATTTTGTCCTTCAGAAGCAGGAACCTGCCCTCCTGATCTCGGACTTCATCCAGGAACTGCCAGTGTAGAGATTTGGATAGTAGAATACTTGTTCCCCTCGATTTAGAGGAAGTAGATGGACTATGGTAGGCCACCGGAAAATGCTTGTTAGTAAGCCTCGGGACCTTGTCTGCCCGAAAATGAGTCTCTTGGAGGAAGACTATGTGCGCCCTATGTCTCCAGAGTTCGGATAGACAGCTGGTCTGCTTCTCAGGAGTGTTCAAGTGCCCGCTCTCTAGGTGGCGAGAGGGTATGGAAAAAGAAGGGGGAGAAGAGAGGGGAAGGTGGAAGTAGACAATAAGGGGTAGTTGAGGGAGGTGAAAGAATCTAAAGTATAGAGAGGAAGAAAATAGATAAGAAAAAAAGGTATGGGGTCTATCAAGAGGTGTAACTCCGTAAAGCAGAGCTACTGCCACCAGGGCAGAGAACTCCTACTGTGGGAGGAGGTAGGGCACAGTCAAGTGCGAAGCACCAACCGTTGGAACCCCCGCAGCAACGTTTGTATATTAATGATACATCAGCACCAACATGAAAGGTAAAACAGTCATCTTAAGTCTAATATTGGAGAACCAGACATGAAACATGTAAAATCAGCAAAATGATTACTGAAAAGTTAACAATTAACGGTTATCTAATGCCCCAGAGTTGAGCCCTGTACACTAAGTAGCTCATAGAAAAATGAGAGGATTAACATTATTACATCTCCAGAAATGCTTCCTGGTCTCCCCGGCATTTGGCTCTGGGACTACAACTTTCGTGTCTTGCCAGGGGTCTATCCCCCACCCTGTCAACCTGGGCCCGTCTGGGGAGAAACCCAACAGTTCTCCGCAGCAATTCAGAGATTGTCTCCCCAAGCGGGACCCTATGTAAGTGGCCCAGCGCGAGCAGGCATTGGGCCTGCCAGAGAGACCAGTGGAGCGTCCATTAGGTAAACGCACCCCATAAATGCTGTAGGAATACCAGTTTCTGACCCAACATTAGAGCGGGTGGGTGGAAGCGATGTGGGAACAAGGGTCCGACGCCAACCTCCACCTGACCCCCCAAAGCTCCACATGCACCCAGGATGAAACAGGCAAAAAGCAATACAAAACAGTGGGGGATGGGTTCTTGTGGGTTAACTGTTCAATCAGATACTTTCCCCACCACCCATAGCGTTGGACAAGTCCTCGGGCTTCCTCAGTCTTTGTGCGATGGGTCAGATAGCTGCATTCCAGGCTGAAACACAAAAAAAGGTGGGGGGAGGGGGAAAACAAAACCTTCCCACAAGGCCCCCCTGACTCTGGAACAACACAGGGTACATTGTCTGTGCAGGAAGGCCTGTGGGGTGCTCATTTGGGGTAAACAGGAATGTCTCGGAATGGTCCAAGTCACTAGAGGGAACTGGTAAGACCCAGCAAAACCTGACTGTGGGGTGGTTGGGGCTGCCTTTGGTAAGGGAAAAAAAAAGACCCACCCCAAACCCCCTGGGGGGAAGGGTGCTGCGATGCAAGCAGTGAGGAGTGATCACACATCAGACAAGAGGGGACATCCGATTACTAATTTCCTCTGACTCAAGAGACTAGATCTTAGGCAGCCTGTGAGGGCCCTCTCTGTGTGCGATGGTTGGCCTGGACCCTTTGTTGTCTTCCATCAGAAGGTCGATGCTGCGGGTTCGACTGCACGTTCACCAAGAGCCAGTTGGGAACAGCGACTGGGTTCATCTTCGCAAAAGTGAACAGGTGTGGAAGCTCTGAGGGGTGACGCAGAGCGAAGGCGCCAGCACCCTTACGGACAATAAGGTGAAATGGGTGGCCCCATTTGTATGTGAGACCCTTCTCACTGATGCCATCCAAAAGTGGTTTAAGCGCTCGTCTCATCATCAGGGTTCTCCTGGAAATATCTGGGAGCAGGTGAATGGCCGTTCCATTGAACTCCAAGACACCCACCTGCCACGCCTGTCTCAGGATTTCCTCCTTGAGGTTAAAGGAGTGCAGGCAGCAGAGGACATCCCTGGGTCTGTCAGGTAAGTTAGGGTTAGGTCCGAGAGTCCTGTGGATGCGGTCTATGGTAATAGCCTTTCCTCGCGGGTGGTCCAAGTAACGGTTAAAGACGGAGGTTACAGTCGCACAGAGTTCAGATTGTGGGATGGACTCAAGCTTATGTTCTGTCTGCGACTACGGTTCTCTAAATTGTCTAGGAGCAGTTGAAGCTGGAGAAATTGATCATTAATTTCAGAATGTGAAGACTGCACAGCTTGTATATTCTGGGACATTGCTCCCTGTTCCTGCTCCACTGTTGCAATGCATGTATCTAGCACTGCGACTTCCTGCTTAATAGACTGTATCTCTCCCCTCATGGCCATTTCTATTCTAGTGGCTAGTGATTCAAATTTATCCCTGGTGTGGAACTGCTGTAATAGTGTCCATAGCTTGTGTGTAAGATCAGCATTAAATGCGGGCTCTAGCTGCTGGGATGATGTAGCAGGAGTACTCACTGTGTCCTGGAGCCTTGAAGCGTGTGCTGGGTTGAGGTGAGAAGCAGCGTGGCAGGGTGAGGTATATGCAGAGGCCTGTATGCTGCTGAGCAGCTCCTCTTCCAGGTCGGGTGATACTGCCAGCAATCTTGGTAGACAGGGAGATGATAGGGGAGTATGGCAGCAATGTGAAGTTGTCTCCCTGCCGCTGCAAGCTTTCAGAGGTGGTCGTCTCTCTCTGGGACTCCCCCGTCGCATGGCTGGCCGGTGCCATCTTGGATACCGCCGGGGTAGAGGTGGACTGTTTAAACTGCTATATAAATAGTGATAGTATCGATCCATGCCGCGGGTAGTGTTCTAGGAGAGGCAGATCGATCTCCAAGCTGTCTGAGGTGCTGGTAGGTGCTGTTAATGTGAGGTATTGTGGCGGAGGTATGCTGCACGGGTGCCGCTGGCGGGGAGCTCACAGTACAAGCGTCCTCACGCAGCCATGCCGAAGCCACGCCCCCGGAAGGATTTCTTCTTGAAGTGAAGGAAAATCTCCCCAATAAGGCACATATGGGATGGTAATAAAAACAAACTGACAGAGGTTATAACTCTCCCTAACTCTATCCAAAATAAAACAATAAGTTTTGACTTTAATATTACATAAATTGTAATAAAATTCAATCCCTATTTTCCTTTGGATTATTATTGAAACTCATAACATGTCTGGACCCAACACTTATTCCCTTTTCTATTATCCTGCAGCCCAAAATAAAGGAGAGACAGAGAACAAGAAATAGTGATGTTATGCCGCATACACACGAGCGGACTTTTCGACCGGAATGGTCCGACAGACCAAGTCTGGCAGACAATTCGACCGTGGGTGGGCTTCATCGGACCTGTAGCGGACTTTTTCAGTCAAAAATCTGATGTACTTTAGTTTTGGAACATGTTTCAAATCTTTACGTCGGAATTCCGCTGGACCCAGTTCCTATCGAAAAGTCAGCTCGTCTGTATGCTAGTCCGACGGATGAAAACCGACACTAGGGCAGCTATTGGCTACTGGCTATCAACTTCCTTATTTTAGTCCGGTTGTACATCATCACATACGAATTCGTCGGACTTTGGTGTGATCGTGTGTAACCAAGTCCACTCGTAGGGAAAGTCCTTTGGAAGTCCGCCGAAAGTCCGTCGAATAGTCCGTCGGACCAGTCCGGTCGAAAAGTCTGCTGGTGTGTACGCGGCATTAGAGATAAAATGTCAAAAACAAAGCTATAAACTATATTCAATGTAGATTGGTCAAACTTTTTCACCTATGAGTGAAGAAGTCGGCAATCAGCTCATTCAATGCCATGCAGCCAGCCGCGGTGCTCTTACTTGTTAGAATCGGCAGCTGGCACATCTCTGCCTCTATCTCCTCAGTCAGCAACCAGGAATCATGCCTTCTGAGTAGAGTGGAGAAACTCACCCCCAGGCTTGTCCAAGCAGAGAAACTATTTTTTCAGGAAACCAACTGATGTCTCAACCACTGCCCAGGTTCTCTAAAAGGCCTTATTATTGAAAAGTTCTGATTTTCTAACTATTGCTAGACTTGCCAGTCTTCACAAGTTTGTTGCACAATTGCAGCAAGTCCCTTTTGCATGACTCCAGATCAACTTTCTTTGCAAACATTCTGCAAGTCTACTGCAAGTTCTGCTTCAGTTATGTTGTGCAATAGTCAACACACCACAGGGGTCATTGTGGCTGAATTTTTAAGCTGTTGACTTGCAGAGCTCTTGCTGTGGACTCACCACTGCTACTTTGCTCTTGCTAGAGACTTGCCACATAAATTTGTTACAAATTGGAAAAGTGTCAACTAGAACTTGTGCTTCAAGTGCTCTGCAAGTGTACGACCAGTGAAAATGTGCAACAAGATAACAGAATTACAATTTAACACTGTCACAGATTTATGGCAAGTTATCCTTGCTATCTGGGGTGCATTTTAGGAGCCATGAGCCACAGCAGCTATGGACAGCCTTTTTCTAGCCTCCACTTGAAAAAGAGAAGAAAAGCTCATTATTTTTAACTTAATAATGGGATATCATAACCCCCATGACAAAAATGGCTATCAATTTTCCAGACTAGTCATAAACAAGATGGTCATATGTGTGCCTAAATTTAGTATAATTGATTCAAATTAAGTAGTAGTATCCAAGTGCACCTGTGAAAAGTTTAGGTATGTGTGTTTAAATTGAAAATATGCACATGCGCCCACAAGTTTGCATACTGCAGAGAACAAAAAAACAGGATAAAGACATACTAATAATATTAAAACATAAAGAGTCCTGTGAGCCTCCACTAATCCAAAATGCCTTAATTATCAAAAATCAGCTGCAAGTGTTAAACATGCCTCATATATCATGCAAATGTGGATAAATAAATATATACGCTGTGCTTTCCAAAGTTATACACTATACCAGTGTAAAAAGAAACATAAAAAACCTCCAATAGTGAAAAAAAACATCTTTCCTAACAGTGTAAAGTGATAATAGTGCAATAAGTGAACACATATATTAAAAATAAATATAAATATTACACTTATATTAAAAATGAAAAAATGTGTATATAAAAGCATAAACAATGATGATAATAGATATAAAGTGCTACAGTGCAAAGAGGTGCAATTCCCACTTTTATGATCCTGTATAGATTATCAGTGACCCACTAATGCATAAAAAAGTGCTCCTGTGCATGTGCATAGCATCCAGTACTATATAGTATATCAAAATTGCATTGCTGGGTTGTTCAAAGAAGTGCTCCTGTACAAGTGTATGGTATCCAAAAAGAGTCTATCCAGATGTAATAAAGTTCATGCTATTATAAAACCGCTAAGTACAATAAAGTTCATGCGATTATAAAATCCAGAACATGCCGTGGTGTTCCTCACTCTGGTGCCTCCCTTAGGTATTTAATGCTCACCTCAGAGCATGTGACCTTGCAACTAAGCGCAGTCAAAACACGCATATGAACCACCTCTGGGCTCTTGTAGTTACACCGGAATCCTGGACTTGTCAGTATGGTACCTCGGTGAGTGTATAAAATAAAGACTTGACAGTGTAATAGAGTTTTAAGGGTTTAATAAACAGAAAGCAAAAAAAGCCCCCAACTGGGGTACTCACATAGATTAGGTGCGCCAGTGCACCGCTCTATATCAGGTAAAACAATGGTAAATACCGGACTGGTATCTGGATGGTATGTTGTTCCTCTCTGTCAGATCACCTGTGCAAACGTGCTGTCCTGTCACCTTCCCCTACGCGTCTCGATACAGGGATTTCTGTATCTTCTTAAGGGTGAAATCTAATTGGATGGTGAACTTGTCAACCTATATAGAGCTCCCGTGGCCATTTTGGTGTAGCCTTAGGACGCTCTAGTGTTACATCACTATAGTTCAATGGAAACAGCACATAAACAGCCACTAGAGTCACCGCAAATTTGGTAGTTTGAGTAACAAAGTAAGCAGGATGGATGTGGAGGAGTTTTCATACCATCCCGTCTGGCAATCAGCATCAAGTAAACTGAACCATATAAAATAATAAATAGCAAAGTACCAATGTTATACATTATATTATATATGGACATATGGGGAATAGTAAAAATTAAAAATAAATATTAAAAATATAAAAATAGAGGGGGCATGGCTAACCGCCGAGCAAGATGGACATCTGAATCCCCAGCTCCTGCACTGACCGGACCGAATATCAGAGACATCGCTGCTCAGAAAGCTCCTACCGACTCCTAAACACAAAGAGACACTGCCACAGGACCCAGCAATGTCTCAACCGAAACGCAAAAGAAAAGAATATAGGCCGCCAAAGAAACTAACAGATTACTTTACACAGCCGCCGGACACAGGAATCCAAGATGGAGCCCACAGCCCTGCACAAGAATCATCTGCTTACACGGACCTCCCTGATGCAGATAAAAACGAAATGACGCCTCAACAACATTCCTCAGAGTAATCTCCTCAGTATTCATCCACCTCAGCCAGCAACAGCCCAGCGAAAGTGAGGATGTGATTGGATTCAGCGGGAACCGGCACTGAGGTAAGCCCTGCATCTTTCATTACCTCATCTCAGCCATCTGCCATAGCAGCTTTCCCCACATCTGACCAACCTGTCTTGAACACTACCATGAAGGAGATGCTCATCTCCCTACAATGCTCCCTACATACTGAGATAGCATCCATGTTTAATAAATTCTCCTCTCATGTACACCTTATGGGGGAAAAAATTCACCACGTTGAAAACTGCATGAGTGATATGACTGCAACTGTGAATGACCTTGTGGATGCACAAAACCATACTCATATTGAACAGCAATGGATTAAACCAAAATAGCGGACCTCGAGGACAGGTCCCGATGTAATAACGTCAAAATTAGAGGCATACCCGAAACCATCCTACCACATGACCTTAACACGTACACCAGAAAGATGATCTCCACTATCTTGCCAGATCTGTCACCACTGGAGACCATAATAGACCGCATCCACCGCATTCCCAAACCTCCACACCTAGCCGCAGATATACCCAGGGATGTACTAATGAGGATCTATTTTTTGCACACTAAGGATCAACTCCTATTCAAAACCAGACACCTGAGCAAACTCCCTGCGCCATTCAATAACCTGCAGCTGTTTGCAGACTTCTCTCAATATATGCGACAACTCTGAAGACAACTAAACACCATAAACCAAACTGCTAAACAATCACAAAATCCCATACGAATGGGGATTCCCAACCAAAATCATTGTCACCAAAAATGGAGTCAAACACATCATCACCATGGTCCAAGAAGAAATAAAACTCCTCAAACTATGGGATATCATCCTAGAGACACCTGAAATGCCAATCACTACCCACAAAAGGCCTGCACAATCCTCATATGTTAAGCCACCACCTACTGCACATTGACACGACTCTGGTAGGCGATGTCAATTCAAATATAAATACCATACCATCTGGTCGGATGCCTTGCTCGTTGCAGCTTAAACCACAAACTCTCACCCCATTCAGTTAACACAGCCTGGTGTTAATAGGCTGTTTGAAGCAGTAGTTACGATACGTTTTCATACTGTTCTGTTTGAATTAATAAGCATTGTTTAACCTATCTTCCTCCTCTCATCCTCATCACCCCCTCCCTCGATAGCTCCTGCTGAAGCAATTCCAGAAACTCACTCCACGAAACCTTACAGGACCGCACAGCAATCTCTTCCAGTCATGAGTACTACCTATTTTGTTTAACACTACCACAAACCACACAAGATGCCACAATTTATTTTGCTTAACGTTAAAGGGCTTAATCACCCAGCCAAAAGATCCTCCATGTGGAAAACAGCTAATGAATTTAAGTGTGACGTCCTTTGTCTCCAAGAGACTCACTTTAAGAAATCTACTGAGCCCCTCTGTGTCAATCGCCAGTTTACCCACACTTTTAAAGCTTCAGGACCGAATAAGAAAAATGGGGTCATGATAGCAATCAAAAATCCCCCTACCTATACGCCCCCAACACTGGCTAACTCAGAATTCTGTCCAAACTAATGAAAAAGCTTAAAAAATTTTGCCAAGGATGTTTTGTTGTTTGTGGTGACTAGGGATGAGCCGAACACCCCCCTGTTTGGTTTGCACCAGAACATGCGAAAAGGAAAAAAATTTGTTTGAACACGCAAACACCGTTAAAGTCTATGGGACACGAACATGAATAATCAAAAGTGCTAATTTTAAAGGCTTATATGCAAGTTATTGTCATAAAAAGTGTTTGGGGACCTGGGTCCTGCCCCAGGGGACATGGATCAATGCAAAAAAAGTTTTAAAAACGGCAGTTTTTTCGGGAGCAGTGATTTTAATAATGCTTAAAGTGAAACAATAAAAGTGTAATATCCCTTTAAATTTCGTACCTGGGGGGTGTCTATAGTATGCCTGTAAAGGGGCGCATGTTTCCCATGTTTAGAACAGTCTGACAGCAAAATGACATTTCAAAGGAAAAAAAGTCATTTAAAACTACTTGTGGCTATTAATGCATTGCTGGTCCGACAATACACATAGAAGTTCATTGATAAAAACGACATGGGAATTCCCCACAGGGGAACCCTGAACCAAAATTTAAAAAAAAAATGACGTGGGGGGGTCCCCCTAAATTCCATACCAGGCCCTTCAGGTCTGGTATGCATATTAAGGGGAACTCCGGCCAAAATTTTTAAAAAAAACGGCGTGGGGTCCCCCCAAAAATTCATACCAGACCCTTATCCGAGCACGCAACCTGGCAGGCCGCAGGAAAAGAGGGGGGGACGAGAGAGCACCCCCCCTCCTGAACCGTACCAGGCCACTTGCCCTCAACATTGGGAGGGTGCTTTGGGGTAGCCCCCCAAAACACCTTGTCCCCATGTTGATGAGGACAAGGGCCTCATCCCCACAACCCTGGCCGGTGGTTGTGGGGGTCTGCAGGCAGGGGGCTTATCGGAATCTGGAAGCCCCCTTTAACAAGGGGACCCCCAGATCCCATCCCTCCCCCCTGTGTGAAATGGTAAGGGGGTACTTGTACCCCTACCATTTCACTAAAAAACTGTCAAAAATGTTAAAAATGACAAGAGACAGTTTTTGACAATTCCTTTATTTAAATGCTTCTTCTTTTTTCTATCTTCCTTCACCTTCTTCTTCTGGTTCTTCTGGCTCTTCTGGTTCTTCCTCTGGCATTCTCATCCAGCATCTCCTCCGCGGCGTCTTCTATCTTCTTCTCCTCGGGCCGCTCCGCACCCATGGCATGGGGGGAGGCTCCCGCTCTTCTCTTCATCTTCTTCTCTTCTTCATCTTCTTCTTCATCTTCTTCTCTGCTTCATCTTCTCCTCTTCTTCTCTTCTTCATTTTCTTCTCCGGGCCGCTTCGCATCCATGCTGGCATGGAGGGAGGCTCCCGCTGTGTGACGGCGTCTCCTCATCTGATGGTTCTTAAATAACGGGGGCGGGGCCATCCGGTGACCCCACCCCCCTCTGACACACGGTGACTTGACGGGACTTCCCTGTGACGTCACGGGGAATGCCACAGGGAAGAAAAGAACAAATGCAGTGCTAAAGCAAAAGTATCAGACATTAATATGTGATATACAATATCTCAAGGTACGTATAATTACATATTAATGTCTGATACATCCTATACGGATGCTTCAGAGGTTTAACTCCTAACCTATTTCTGTCTCTAGATTCATTTGTTTTTTACACACATGTAATTATACGTACCTTGAGATATTGTATATCACATATTAATGTCTGATACTTTTGCTTTAGCGCTGAATTTGTTCTTTTCATCATTTATCACAGGTTAGATCACTTGTTAATGCTAGCTGCTCCTTTTGTTTCTTTGACAGCGCAGTATTTATACATACATTGTTTACAAATTCCACAGGGAAGTCCCGTCATGTCCCGTGCGTCAGAGGGGGCGGGGTCACCGGGTGGCCCCACCCCCCGTTATTTAAGAACCGTCAGAAGAGGAGATGCCGTCACACAGCGGGAGCCTCCCTCCATGCCAGCATGGATGCAGAGCGGCCCGGAGTAGAAAATGAAGAAGAGAAGAAGAGAAGAAGATGAAGCAGAGAAGAAGATGAAGAAGAAGATGAAGAAGAGAAGAAGATGAAGAGAAGAGCGGGAGCCTCCCACCATGCCATGGGTGCGGAGCGGCCCAAGGAGAAGAAGATAGAAGATGCCGCGGAGGAGATGCTGGACGAGAAAGCCGGAGGAAGAACCAGAAGAGCCAGAAGAACCAGAAGAAGAAGAAGAAGAAGGTGAAGGAAGATAGAAGAAAGAAGAAGCATTTAAATAAAGGAATTGTCAAAAACTGTCTCTTGTCATTTTTAACATTTTGACAGTTTTTTAGTGAAATGGTAGGGGTACAAGTACCCCCTTACCATTTTACACAGGGAGGAGGGCCGGGATCTGGGGGTCCCCTTGTTAAAGGGGGCTTCCAGATTCCGATAAGCCCCCCGCCCGCAGACCCTAAAACCACTGGCCAGGGTTGTGGAGATGAGGCACTTGTCCTCATCAACATGGGGACAAGGTGTTTTGGGGGCTACCCCAAAGCACCCTCCCAATGTTGAGGGCATGTGGCCTGGTACAGTTCAGGAGGGGGGGTATTCTCTCGTCCCCCCCTCTTTTCCTGTGGCCTGCCAGGTTGCGTGCTCGGATAAGGGTCTGGTATGGATTTTTGGGGGGACCCCACGACGTTTTTTTTTTTACATTTTGGCCGGAGTTCCCCTTAATATCCATACCAGACCTGGAGGGCCTGGTATGGAAATTAGGGGAACCCCCCACGTCATTTTTTTTTTAAATTTTGGTTCGGGGTTCCCATGTGGGGAATTCCCATGCCGTTTATTATCAATGAACTTTTATGTGTATTGTCAGACCGGCAATGCAATAGCCACGAGTAGTTTTAAATGGCTTTTTTCCTTTGAAATGTCATTTTGCTGTCAGACTGTTCTAAACACGGGAAACATGCGCCCCTTTAGGGGCATACTATAGACACCCCCCAACTATGAAATTTAAAGGGATATTACACTTTTATTGTTTCACTTTAAGCATTATTAAAATCATTGCTCCTGAAAAAACGGCTGTTTTAAAACTTTTTTTTGCATTGATCCATGTCCCCTGGGGCAGGACCCAGGTCCCCAAACACTTTTTATGACAATGACTTGCAAATAAGCCTTTAAAATTAGCACTTTTGATTTCTGCCATAGACTTTTAAAGGGTGTTCCGCGGCATTCGAATTTGCCGCGAACACCCCAAATTGTTCGCTGTTCGGCGAACAGCCAATGTTCAAGTCGAACATAAGTTCGACTCAAACTCGAAGCTCATCCCTATTTAACAGCCTACTAGAATGGCCTGAAGACACTGAAATAGAGTTTGTGAGAGCACACAGGGCCCTAAGAACACGAGGCCCAGACACTATGCCTCAACATGATGTTATCTTCTGCCTTCAGAGTTTTACATTAAAAGAGGAGATCATGCAGAAAGCTTTCAAATTATCAAATCATATTTAATGGGGAAAATATTATGCTCTTCCAAGACTTGTCTCAAATAACTCTAAAAAATCGCAGGGCTCTATGCCCCCTTCTTGATAAGCTCCGGGAAAAAGATCTACGCTATACATGGCGCTTCCCATTTGCTCTACTCGTGGCTCACAACGGTCGACAACATTCCCTGAGATCACCAGAGGACCTGACTGAATTTTGTGATGCCCTTCACCTGGGCCACGTTGAACTCCCGGATTGGTACCAGGAATTTGGTCTACCCCCACTGGAAAGGAGCCCACCATGTTCGCCTGTCACCTTTCCTGACAAACGTCAACCCAAAAAATGAAACAAGGCCGAAATGGAGGCACAGTGACGGGCACACCAAACAGCAGGGCACACTCTTCTAGGGCCTTAGAAGATACTTATTGAACCAGTTGCTGACAGGAGTCATTGACACTGAAAATAGAGGATTCACATGAGTTCCCATGTTCATACAACCTTTTTTCTTCATTGGTTGGTTTGACTTACATCATCTGATTATCTACGGCCTATGTCGCCATGGTCTGGATATTGCGCAATGGATGTATGCTGACTACAGAAGTTAAAGGCCTCCCTTACTTACATAGGATGAACTTTACTCTATTTCACATACTCGTAATAACACCGAAATACAGTGGAAGACTTACCACATTATGACAAACACAGGGTCCTACCATAGGCTCTGACAGGTACCCTAAATCCCACAAGTATGGAGGTTTTCGATGTCCACATGCCTCACACTGTGGACCTGAAATGCCTATCCTATAGACGCAGACCTACAGACTTTCGAGGGTCTACCATTCTTTTTTCTTTTTTCTTTATAACACATTTAATGTTGTTTGCCATGAATCAGATCCATGTTGGGATATACACGGCATATACTTCCCTGGTCAGAAAGTCCTTTTCCACCTTCCCCTGCCCTTTGTTTGGTAGGTCACATACAGTGACCATAAATGTGCAGGACTACCAACCTAGAAGCACTATATTTGTTATTATTGGTGGCTGCGGCCTCCCCACCTCTAGTTTTATTTTTTGCCATATTCCTTAGTGAGGCGGTTGGCACTAACTGTTACCCTTGTTTGACGTCTCCCTCCGTCCCTCAAAGTGTGTTCTGCGGTAAGGATTAAGTACTCCAGGGCACACTACAAACGACCTTATTGATAGTACGAAACAGGTACGAAGCAGATAACTTCCTTTGTCTCCTTCTAATCTATAATTATTTTTCACACTTCCTGTTTTATTTCAACCTCCTTTTCTCCCTCTTCCTTTTACTCTTTCTCTTTTCTATATATAACTAGTGGTTGTATACACCTTTCTGAATAACTAATAATGCAGATTGAACCTTTTTTTATTTTAAGTGCTGCTTACAGGTCCTGACTCTCTGAATCTGTCTCCAGTGAAACTATGGCGTACTCTTCTCTGGGCCGAAATCCTATGGTGATATCCCATAACGTCCAGGGATTGAACATCCCCAAGAAAAGATCCACCCTCCTATGGGAACTTAAAAAAGGTAGACCTCACTTTGCCTTCCTCCAAGAAACGCTTTTTAAATCTCACAAAATACCTAGGCTCACTGATTCCTTCTTCACTACAGCACACCATGCAACTAATGAACAGGCGAAAACGAAGGGAGTGTCGATACTAATTAGTAGAGAAGCTCCCTTTGAACTAACAGACAAATTAACAGACCCAGATGGATGGTTTCTCATACTGAAAGGGAAATATAATGACAACCCTCTCACGTTGGCTAATGTATACTTTCCCAACAAATCACATTTAGCTTTCTGCAGACATCTGGTACAAGAATTAGAAGGGTTTAGCTCGGGCTGCATAATCTTGGGTGGTGATTTCAATCTCCCTTTAATCTCCCTGACAGACACATCTACAGGCAAATCACACATAACATTCAAGGTCCTCAAAAGCATTAAAAAATCGTTACATTCTTTGCATCTTATAGATTAATGGCGCTTCTTACATCTGGAAGACAAAAATTTCACATTTTACTCCGCCCCACATGATAAATATTCTAGGATCAACTGTCTATTTGTCTCACGTAGAGATCTACATCTCATCTCTAAGGCAAAAATAGGACTCCAGTCTATATCTGACCATGCACCCATCTCAGTTAAGCTAACCCTCAAGACACCCACAAAAAACATATCCACATGGCGATTAAATTCATCTCTGCTGACAGATCCTGTGCTATTACCTAAAGTCAAGTTTCTCTTGAAAGACTTCTTTACACACAATACTACTCAGGACATAGACCCCCTAATGGTTTGGGAGGCTCACAAGTGTACCATATGGGGGGAGCTGATTAAGTTGGGAGTACAACGCAAAAGGGAAAGAGAAAAAGAGGTAACCAAATTGACAGACAAAATATCAAAATTAGAGACATTACACAAACACTCATTATCGTCATGAGTGGCAATTATTAGACACCAGGAAAACATTACAGCAAACGTTAGATGTCGTTTCACAGCGCCTCCTATTTTTCAAGAAAAAAATCTATTATGAATACGGAGACAAGACTGGCAAATTTTTAGCTAAAGCCCTGAAAGGTCCCTGCTACAAAAACAATATACTAGGCATAACTAATACAGATGGTAAACTAGACGTAACAGATGATCTGATAGCCCAACACTTTCACGATTATTATTCCAAATTGTATAACTTACTGAAGCAACACAAACCAGCTGACATTCTAGGGACCAAACACCAAGCTATACAAGACTATTTACTCACCTCTAACCTCCCCAAACTCTCTGACACTGACATTGAGCTCCTTGACCAATCAATAGATTCCACAGAAGTACAGTTAGCAATTAAAGACCTGAAAACTGGGAAATGTCCGGGCCCAGATGGATTTTCCTTGATATATTACAAAACATTCACAGATATATTAACAAACCCCCTCACAAAAGCTCTAAATTCGTTCTCAACCCCAAGAGAAATTCCCCCGACCTTTTTATCAGCCCACATAACAGTTCTGCCTAAACCAAATAAAGATCCAACACATTGTACTCCCTATTAAACTTAGATGTTAAGCTAATGGCAAAAATCATAGCAAACAGACTGAGACAACTACTACATAACCTGATCGGACCTGAGCAAGCTGGTATTATGCCAGGCAGGGAAGCAAAGGACAATGTCACAAAATCACTTAACATCATCCATGCGGCCCATGTGCGAAAAATCGAGGGCCTTCTCCTGTCCACGGATGCAGAGAAGGCCTTTGATCGAGTAGCATAACACTTCATGATGGAGACATACAGATTCATAGGCCTTGGCACTCATATGTTATCATGGATCTCTGCATTATATAAAAACCCTACAGCAAAGTTACGCATCAACGGATCCCTATCAGACACAGTACATATTTCCACTGGTACCAGACAGGGTTGCCCCTTATCACCTTTTCATACTCTCACTTGAACCATTCATCAGGAAACTAATGATGAACCCAGACACTGGAGGCTTTCAGATAGCAAATAAAGAATACAAGATACAAGACAGGATACGCAGACCACTTGCTATTCTTCCTAACAAATCCACACATGTCTCTTCCAAACCTGATACAGGAATTCTCTATATACGGCTACGTCTCAAATTTAAAAATCAATTATACTAAGTCTGAAGCAATGAACATTAATATACCGGATCATACCTTAAAAATCATACAAAACAACTGCCCCTTTAAGTGGGAGAGAACAGCACTCAAATGTCTGGGAATTTGGCTAACCCCAAAACTTTCTCAAATATTCGAGACAAACTTCCCACCACTTCTAAAAGCCATAGAGCAGGATTTGACTATGTGGCATCCAAAAAACTTTTCATGGTTCGGAAGGGCGGCCATATGTAAAATGTCCATCCTACCTAGAATTCTTTATTTATTTAGAACCCTACCAATAAAAATACCTGCAAACTTTTTCAAAAGGCTACAATCAATTCAACTTAAATTTGTATGGGCACGCAAACATCCTCGAATCAGATACTCTATAATGACGAGACCCAAAGAGCAGGGAGGGATAGGCCTACCCGATTACAAGAAATATTATTTTGCATCTCATGTCACTAGAATCATAGCTTGGCATTGCCATGCTGACCTTAAAGACTGGGTCTCCTTAGAAAAGGAATTGAGCCCTATACCCTTGAAATTTGCACCCTGGATATCGGGCTCAAAATACCCACCACTCTTAAAACAACACCCCTTAATAAACACCACTCTATCAATTTTTCATCAGTTAACTAAGAATACAAACTTCTCTACATCATTGAGCCCACTCACCCCACTACACCATTATCCATGACACACATGACACACCTACCGCAATGGACCTATTTGCAGATAGGCAGCTACGCAAATAATACTCATGGTAAAAGACACTTTACCAGACGACTTACTGAAGTGGAATCAGTGTGCCTGGAAGGAGAACATATCCAAAAAGCTACCTCGATATCGTACACATGGTTGCAAAACTCAGGAAAACCTTCTGGGGATAGATTCAGAGAGCAGTGGTCAAAAGAACTCGGTGTGGATCTAACTGATAAACAATGGCAGAATGCTTGCATAATGGCACACAAATGCTCATTAAGCACCAGAATACAAGAAACAGCCTACAATTTGCTCACACAATGGTATGCCACCCCTGACAAAATACACAAATGGCACCCTCAATCCTCTGAACTCTGTTGGGGATGTCAGAGCGATAGGGGCACGCTTCTACATATATGGTGGACCTGTCCCATCATAGCTCAATACTGGTCAGGAGTGAATGCAACCATTAAACACATCACAGAAACCTCATTGAGGTTGGACGTGGCTTGTTGCCTACTTCATGTCACTTCTTTTCCGACGGTACAGGAATCTAAACACTTACAGAATGCAGCTAAATCTCTAGTGCCGCTGTTTTGGAAATCCACTAACACCCCGTCAATCAGAGATTGGCTTTCCAGAATTAAAGACATATGTGACGTTGAGGAGACAATAGCACAATCCAAAGACTCAATTGAAAGATACCACAAAAACTGGTCCCCATGGTTTGCCTTCAGGTATTCACAAAAATACGAGGATTTAAGGGCAACTACATTCACTTGATATTTCATATTCCATACGTGAATAATGATCCCACTCTGCCATACCCCTTCTGAGATGACTGTACCCGCACCGAGAGCCGAACACCAAATAATGATTGTTATAGACCCTATAAATGATAAGTATAACATATATGCTTTTTCATAATTCCTGTAATTTTATTTAGATTGTTATATCATGATTACTTATTGGAAACAAAACATTATGGTATTAGAGACACAAAACAAATTGTCACATATGAGGATGACCACTATACCCTACCCCTCCCACTTTACTTCTTTATAATTTCTTCTTTTTTCTTCGTCACCCTTCTTTTTGCATACCCCTAACAATCCCCTCTATTTCTCTATTCTCTTTCATCAATCTATACTCTAATCTATTATCTAACTTCAGCTTGTTCTCCCTACGCTATAATACTTGATTATTTAACAAATTAAGTATACAAGACTAACTAATTACTAATAAAATATCATAGACACTATGTTATATGTATATGATAACAGAATTATATTACTTGTATTTACACGACTCATTATACGCAATATATACTTTCTGTATGTTTTCTTATGCTTAACATTAATAAAAATGGGAAAAAAAAAGAAACACAATCAAACATAAACCATTCTCATTAATCCAATCCACCTATAAAGCACCTACCTCAGACTTTCTCACTTACCATCGAATTCAAACATGCCTAGCTAAACATTCGAAAATAGAAGGATCTTTACCTATTAAGCTATGGAACTTCTATTTCTCACAATAATCCCACCCAAAAGGTATCTCTCTCATCTACTCCACATTACACGAAAAAAATACCTTTTAGAAATCCAAACCATTCAATGACTGGGAAATGGACACCCAGTTACAATACTCAGACCAACAATGGCAACAGGCACTAAAATTGATCTATAAAGCCACACGATGCACTTCCTCATGGGAACTAACAAACAAAATAACACTCAGATGGTACTTGACACCACTTAGACTGGCTAAATTCCAAACCAACACCACATCCCTCTGCTGGAGAAACTGCAACCACACAGGAACTCTAATTCACATTCTATGGCACTGCCCAAAAATAGCAAATCTCTGGAAGGAAGTAGCACACCTGATTCAAGAAATAGGCCGCTTCCACCTCACTCTCACACCACAACTAGCTATCCTAAATATGATCCCGGATACAATTCCACACACATTCAAAACAATCCTCACTCACATTCTCCTTGCAACCAGATTACTTTTAACTAGAAATTGGAAAACACTTAACATCCCAACTATACTAGATGTGATCACTCTGGTACACTCACACTACACCTACTGTCATGGAACGTCCCACACTCCGCTTGAGTGCTTCCGTCATATACCGCTTCCTAAGTTCTGGAACACGAGTCCAATGGATCTGGCTATAGGAACCCCAAGAACTAGACAACACCAGTCTTGGAGTACATCAGAACTAACTTTTATTTTGAGATCTCACACACATTTATACAGCAGGGATGACTCAAAGCTAACCTAATTAACATGAGCTAATTTACTACAAAATGTACCCAGACCAGATGACAGACATGTGGGGACCGAGCTTCACAAATTAATATAAACACAATAGCTGGAGCTAATTACAATTAACAATACAAACAACAATCTACCCCCTCCTCAGACTAGACCATTCGTCTCCTAGCCAGGGCTGGTGGCTAATGTGATCAGCTCATTCAATTAACATAAACACAGGTTGATGACACCAGCATCTCCTCACAGGATGTGTCCCAACAGAATGAATCAGTCTTATCAGCAGGGGGCTGCTGGAGGAATCCCCCCTCCCTCTTCAGGGACACAGATCCACAGCAAGGAGTCCCCAACAGAATCAAACAACAAACAATATATACATATATACACGACTGAGTCCGATTAATACAGTTCAAACCGGACCTCCAATTCACCCCACAAAGAGCACCGTTCCATTGAAAATCCAGGGCCCATAATCAAAAGGCAACAGGCTAGCGTTCAGTCCCCTCCAATAGCCTCTGTCCTGGGTAAGCCTGTCACACCTACGAACTCATAGGGTCAAGAGGTTTCGCCTCACACTCCAACATACAAAAAGATGGCTGCAATGGCAAAACTGGTATAACAGAGGAATTGCATAATTTTCCTCTTAAATAATTATCCTTCTGATTCTGTGTACATCTGTCTGAATGCTTTAACGCAAGTATTATCCGCATAGAGCTCTCACTCTCCTCCCACCCCTTTCCCCTCATACTCCCCTCCAACCCCTATTTCCCTACTCACCTCTTTCTCTCAAAAGTTCTCCAATTACACTATTGTTGTTTTAACTCAATTCCTGTTTTCTATAACAAAACGTGTACTACTGTTCTTAGATAACTAAGACACGATACAATGTGTTCAGACATACTGAAAGTGTAAATTACATTATTGTCAAAATGTAAAATTCAATAAAAATCTAATTAAAAAAAAAATATATAAAAATAGATACAAATTTATACTACACAACAACATTGTTGCCAGTACCAGCAGTTGTATCTCGGCAATAGAGTTTTATGTGCTGTTTCCATTGGAACAACATACCATCCTGATACCAGTCCGGTATTTACCATTGTTTTACCTGATATAGAGCGGTGCACTGGTGCACCTAATCTATGTGAGTACCCCAGTTGGGGTCCTTTTTTGCTTTCTGTTTATTAAACCGTTAAAACTCTATTACACTATCAAGTCTTTATTTTATATACTCACTGAGCTATCATACTGACGAGTCCAGGATTCTGGTGTAACTACAAGAGCCCAGAGGTGGTTCATATGCATGTTTTTACTGCGCTTAGTTGCAAGCTCGCACACTCTGAGTTGAGCATTAAATACCTAAGGGGAGCACCAGAGTGAGGAACACCACGGCATGTTCTGGATTTTATAATTGCATGAACTTTATTGCACTTAGCGGTTTTATAATCACATGAACTTTATAATCGCATAAACTTTATTTCATCTGGATAGACTCTTTTTGGATACCATACACTTGTACAGGAGCACTTCTTTGAACAACCCAGCAATGCAATATTGATATACTATTTAATACTGGATGCTATGCACAGGAGCACTTTTTTATGCATTAGTGGGTCACTGATAATCTATACAGGATCATAAAAGTGGGAATTGCACCTCTTTGCACAGTAGCACTTTATATCTATTATCATCATTGTTTATGCTTTTATATACACATTTTTTATTTTTAATATATGTGTAATATTTATATTTATTTTTAATATATGTGTAAATTTATTGCACTATTGTCACTTTCCACTGTTAGGAAAGACAATTTTTTCACTATTGGAGGTTTTTTATATGTTTCTTTTTACACTGGTATAGTGTATAACTTTGGAAAGCGCAGTGTATATATTTATACTAATAATACTGTCTTCATCAGCAAATCCTTGAATATAGTCCCTTATTCCCCCCTCCATTAGTAGACATAACATCGTTTCTAACATCCCCTCTAATAGTTTCTAACGTAACATACTATTTATGTTAGACTGACTGGCCTGTAGCTTCCAGGAATATATCTCTGCCCTTTTTAAAACATTGATATGATGTTGGCCCTTTACCAATCCACTGGTACCATTCCTGTCAGTATATTTTCCATAAAAAATAGCAATAGAGGTCTGGCTATAGATTTAGTTCTTTAAGGACTCTTGGGTGTAATCCATCTGGTCCTAGTGATTTATTTGCCTTAAGCTTTTCAAGTCTTTTTTGGACACTGCCCAGATAGCAAGTAATTGTTTGAAAATTACTTGCTAAGCTCTTGCTAGACTTGCCAAGCTTCACAAGTTTGTTGCACAATTGCAGCAAATCTGTATTGCATGACTCCAGATCAACTTTCTTTGCAAACATTCTGCAAGTCTGCTGCAAGTTCTGGTTCAGTTATGTTGTGTAATAGTTATCTGACCACAGGGGCCACTGTGGCTGAATTTTCATTATTGCTCCCTCCTGCGTGTAAGGTTTTTCTTTAGAGTTCAAGGGTATGCCACATGATTTGCAAAGGGGGGTATGATATCAATAATAGGTACCATCATCCTAAATGTGAATAAGACAGAAAATGGGATTGAAAGAGAAACCAGAGCAGAGACCTCTCCAATAGGGTCCTGCCTCTTTCAGAAGAAGAGGGACTATTGCGGTACCATGAGGAAAAAAGACTTTGTTTAAAAAATAGTAAATTTATTTCAAAATGACAATAAAAGGTCCTGCAAGGGACATGTACTATACATTATCATGATTTAACATACACAAAAAATAGTGATTGTTACAGCATTGTTGACACTAAGTTGGTATAACTGGTGCCCACACAGATGCATGGACAGAGGTTATATAATATGATACTTGCAGACGTGACCTCTACAGTTTCGCGGTCACAGCCGCTTCTTCAGGAGGCGTCTGATAGTATATAATCTATAAAAATGAGGGAAACAATACAGTATCAACATGACAAGCAAGAATAAATAAGCAGTTATCAGAAGAGGTACAACATTAATATTGGAGAACATAATTGAAATTTGGAAGTTGCACTCACCAAGCTATAACCTCCAAGGTTCTCTGGAGTGATACTGTGAGACGCCCTCAAGAGGCGTTCCCCCGGGGGCGGGCCAGGGAGACAAATTGGGGTGATACTATTGTAAGAAATTCAATAAAATAAAATTTAGAAATTTGTCCGGTGTGTGTTCTATTTGAGAAACCACCCGGGAGTGTCAAGTTAAAGGTGAGGAGGGGTGGAAAGAGAGGAAAAGGAGGAGGAGAAAAGAGGTCCAAGAATTAAGACCAGGGAATAGTGAAGGGGAAGGGGAAATTAAGAGAATCAGAGGAAAAGAGGGGGGGGGGGGAGGTTGGGATGAAAGGAGGGAAGGAGGGGAGGGAAAGGAGGGAAGGAGGGGAGGGAAAGGAGGGGTGATGAATGGGGGGGAGGGCGGAAAGGCAAGGGGAGGGAAAACAGGGAGGGGAAAGGAGGGAGGAAGGGGGGGAAGGGAAAAAGGGGAAAAGAGGAGGAACGGGGGGGAAAAGGGGAAGGGAAAGGAAGGTGTAAGGGAGGGGAAGGAGAGAGAAGGAGGGAAAGGACATAGGAAGGAACTGGGGAAGGGTAGGTAGAGGGAGGGGGAGGGGGAAAGAGGGTTGGAAAAAGGGGGGGGGAAGAGAGAGGTCACAGGGGAGAGGTGGAGCGGAGTGGGGGTGGGCAAAGAGAGGGAGAGAAACACAAGAGATGAAAAAGAGGGGGGGGAGGGGAAAAGGGGGGGGGGAAAGGAGGGGGGGGGAGGAGAAGAAAGGGGACAAAAAGAATGAAGGAGGGGAAGAGGTTAAGGGAGAAAGGTAATGACCCAGTCACCTGGTTAAGAAGATAAAGAAAAACACTGAATTAAGAAAGGGGTCATGGTATCAAAAAGATTACCCACCGTTACTGTGATAAAAGCTAGACTCAAAGGCTGCTGGCACCCAGAATGACGTGACTAATGCAGTCGATGGCCGATAAGCCACACCACACTGTCAGAAGGAGTCGCTGTAAGGAATGTAGATGGATAAAGGAAAGGTATTAGGAGGTGGTTTAAGGAATATGCATGGGTCGCAAGGTACTCTGAGCCAAGGAGGAGGGGGAGATACCATAAACAAGTAATGGTAATCCCTGTCCTACATGGGGGGCATTGCATGGGTACTTACAGGGGCTCCGGATAGCGTCGGTGAAGTGCTGGGTGTCCGCCTGTGACAGTGAGCAGCCGAGTCTAGGCATCTTAAATGCCTCCAACCCGGAAGTTCAACGGTGCCGAAAACGACCGCCGCTATTACTTCCGGGTCCGGTCCTCCACTGTTGCGCAGGCGCGGGAAAGTCACCCTGCGCAGGCGCACAGCTCACATAGTGATCGGTGCCGAAGCAGTGATCAGACGAAGCAGCAGCTGGGCTCCGTAGAGCCCAGCCTGCTGCCGGAGGAACGCAAGCCCGCTGTAGGGGGAGAATTAACTCCTCACATCCCTCCAGAGAAGGATGGTTTGTGCAATGGGTGATAGTAACTTGAATACAAACAATGTTGGTCAAAGAATAAACTGAGAGGGGGGAGGGGATGCATAGTCTCCAGCGATGGGAGCATATAGGGACCCACAGTTAAGGGGACATGCATCACTGCCCGTCCCAGGATGTTATAAAGACAGTTCAATCTAAATATACATAACTCTTGTTAATAAAGCATGTAATATACTGGGAATTTGGAGTCAGCCATAAAAAGAGGAACATCAAAGAATAAAAATTATATAGTGAAACCACTATATGTGAAGAGTCCACTTACATACAATGCATTAAGTCGCTCAATCCAGAGGGACTCACGTTTTAAAATTTCGCAGTCCCAGTTGCCCCCTCGGGGGTCTTCAGGGACAACGTCTAACACGGTGAACCGGATGTAGTCAAGATTAAAGCGATGGTGAATGCCTATATGGCGGCCCACAGTAGTGAGCTTGCCATTTGTAGAGGCATACAAGTGATCCCCCAGTCTCTGCCGTAACTCCCTGATTGTCTTCCCCACATAAAAAGCGCTGCAGGCGCAAGTCATGAGGTAAATTACCCCGCGTGTGCCACAATGGGCTGAGTGTTTGGGGAAAAACATTTCACCATTGGGAAGTAAAAAGTGTTGTCCTTCTTGGATCCAGGGGCAGTGTGGACAATTGCCACATTTGAAAGTGCCCCTGGGTTCCGACGGACCAGAGGAAGGAATCCTGTAGTGACTGTGTGTTAGTCTATCCCTCAGGGAGGTGGCCCTCCTGAAGACCAAATCAGGAGTTGGTTTAATGTATTTTCTAAGCGTGTGGTGGTCGGTTAGGATATGCCAATGGCTGGACAATATATTTCGTAGTTGCTGGTGGTGAGCAGAGAATTTAGTAATGATCTTAGTCATGTAAGGCTGTTTAGGGCGTGAAGGGCCAAATAATAATGTTTGTCGGTCTAGAGCTAGGGCCTTATTGAATGCTTTTCTCAACACTGTGCGTTTATAGCCTCTAGCCAAGAGTCGTGTGCAAAGAGCATTGGCCTGTCTATAGAAATTCCCGTCCTCTGTGCAGTTCCTTCTCAGTCTCAGATACTGAGCATAGGGAATACTGCGAACCAGAGGACGGGGATGGAGACTGGAGGCGTGCAACAAGGTATTGCCCGCGGTGGGTTTGCGGTATAGGTCCGTGGTTAAATGTCCTGTAGAGTTTTTAGTGATCTGTACATCCAAAAACGGGATGCTCAGTCTGTCGTAAGAAAAGGTAAAATGAAGATTGAAGGAATTAATATTAAGCTTTGCAATGAAAGTTTGTAAAAATTGCTCTGTGCCTGTCCAGATGACCAAAAGGTCATCGATAAACCTGAACCACCCTAAAACATGGTTCAAGAAAGGTTCCATAAGGTCGTCACTGAAGACAGCCCGTTCCCAACCGCCAAGATACAAGTTCGCGTACGAAGGGGCACAGGACGTGCCCATTGTGACGCCTTGAATTTGAAGATACATTTGGTCCATAAGGTTTTTCTTTAATTGGTGCTGGGTTGTGGTGTGCAGAGAGGTGAATGGTATCTGTCACAGACCTAGCCGGGACAGAGGCTGTTGGAGAGGACTGTATGCAAGCCTGTTGCCTTTTGATTATGGGCCCTGGATTTTCAATGGATTCATTCTGTTGGGGCACATCCTGTGAGGAGATGCTGGTGTCATCAACCTGTGTTTATGTTAATTGAATGAGCTAATGACATTGTCCTCTATACAATGTAGGAGACGGGACGACTGCTATTGTGTTAATTAACTGTATGAAGCTCGGTGACCACAAGTCTGGGCGAAAGGTCATGTCTCAGTCACCTAGGCTGTATAAAGGATTAGATAATTAGCTCATGTTAATTAAGTTACAGTTGTATTGTTAGAGGAGGTTCCAACGGCATATAAAGTCTTGTAACTTTGATTCATAATAAACAGTTCTGATGTACTCCAAGACTGGTGTTGTCTAGTTTTTGGGGTTCCTATAGCCAGATTCATTGGACTCGTGTTCCAGAACTTAGGAAGTGGTATATGACGGAAGCACTCAAGCGGAGTGTGGGACGTTCCGTGACATTGGTGGCAAGCAGCGGGAAAGCTTCCTGCAGTCTGGGACATCCAAACTTCCATCTGGATCCAAGGTCCAGATAGCAGGAGAGGAGAGGTACAGATACCAGCCGCCATGGATGAGGAATTCAGAAGGAGGTTGCGAGAGATGCAGATACAGCACAGAGGACCAGTATCGGAGCAGGTCCTGCTGGGATGGTGTGATTCTATTCGCTGCAAACTCTGGATGGAAGCGCTAGCCCGTGAGCAGCGATACCAGGGAAAAGTTCTCCCCTCCATCGAGGAAAGGTACTGGTCGCAGTACGGACTGCGGGTGCGGTTTTTGGGAGAAAAACCACACAAGAAGCAGACAGCTGAATTAAGCAGGCTGGTCTGGGCAGAGATAAAGCTGGATGAGAGCTACAGAGCCCTCTGGTGGCATGTATCCCAAGCATGTCCCTGGATAGCGGATGACAGCCCAACGGAAGGCTTAAGCTACGGCGGCTTGGGACTGTTGTTTGTGAAGCTGACAGGGGACCCTAACTTTGGGAGTGATTTGGAGCGGCGGGTGGACGAAATCATGGATTTCAGAGAAGGGCTACTGAACATTTCGGAAGTGCACTGGGCACAGGAAGATTTGGAGTTTCTGGCCGTTCAGGAATGGGAGCTAGAGATCGCCTACAGACGGCTGCTAGACATTGCTCAGTGCCAGGGCTGGGCTCCCTTTGCCTGGGACTATCAGGAAATACCAGCTGACAACCCTGAAATCCTGGCTGAAGAGTCGGCAATGTGGCAGAGCAATAGTGTGCTTTGCCAACCTGCCCCCACAGCTATGGAGGCGGAGGTCTTATGGCGGATGCAGCAAGTGCTGACTGACCTTGATGATCCTGTTTCTGCATGGGATGATCTTGGATGGAGGAATGTGCCTGTCAAGCAGCATGCCAGAGAATCTGCAGTGGAAAATCTGGAGATTGCCATCCCCAAAGCTGAAGTGCTGACAACAGGGCAGAGCTCTGCTAACCTCTGCCCAGCACTGATAACATCTTCTGGGTTCCATGGACAGGAGATGGTGAACCTCCATCCCCAGACACCAGTTGCAGAGACAAGGGATTTGATAGACTTTTCTGCTGAGGAAGAACCATCGGGTGAGACCCCAGCAGAAGAGTTGGGATTAGGGCCAAACTTCATTGCGCTCTGCTCAGCACTGATAGCATCTTCTGGATTCCATGGACAGGAGATGGTGAACCTCCATCCCCAGATACCAGTTGCAGAGACGGGGGATTTAATAGACTTTTCTGCTGAGGAAGAACAACCTGATGAGCCTCCAGCAGAAGAGCTGCTATCAGGGCCAAAGTTCACTGTGTTCTGCCCAGCACCAACAGTGGCTTCGGCCTTCTTGAGAGAAGAGGTAGTCGGCCTTTCTCCCACAACACTGACAGGGACATGTGATTTTCTGCCAGCAGCATCTATGGAGTTAAAACAAACTTCTCCAGCTGAAGATCTGGTAACTAGGGATGAGCTTCGAGTTCGAGTCGAACTCATGTTCGACTCGAACATTGGCTGTTCGCAAGTTCGCCGAACAGCGAACGATTTGGGGTGTTCGCGGCAAAATTCGAATGCCGCGGAACACCCTTCAAAAGTCTATGGGAGAAATCAAAAGTGCTAATTTTAAAGGCTAATATGCAAGTTATTGTCATAAAAAGTGTTTGGGGACCCAGGTCCTGCCCCAGGGGACATGGATCAATGCAAAAAAAAGTTTTAAAAACGGCCGTTTTTTCAGGAGCAGTGATTTTAATAATGCTTAAAGTCAAACAATAAAAGTGTAATATCCCTTTAAATTTCGTACCTGGGGGGGTGTCTATAGTATGCCTGTAAAGGGGCGCATGTTTCCTGTGTTTAGAACAGTCTGACAGCAAAATGACATTTTGAAGGAAAAAACTCATTTAAAACTACCCGCGGCTATTGCATTGCCGACAATACACATAGAAGTTCATTGATAAAAACGGCATGGGAATTCCCCAAAGGGGAACCCCGAACCAAAATTTAAAAAAAAAATGACGTGGGAGTCCCCCTAAATTCCATACCAGGCCCTTCAGGTCTGATATGGATATTAAGGGGAACCCCGGCCAAAATTAAAAAAAAAAATGACGTGGGGCTCCCCCTAAATTCCATACCAGACCCTTCAGGTCTGGTATGGATTTTAAGGGGAACCCCGCGCCAAAAAAAAAAAAAAAAACGGCGTGGGGTCCCCCCAAAAATCCATACCAGACCCTTATCCGAGCACGCAACCTGGCAGGCCGCAGGAAAAGAGGGGGGGACGAGAGTGCGGCCCCCCCCCTCCTGAACCGTACCAGGCCACATGCCCTCAACATTGGGAGGGTGCTTTGGGGTAGCCCCCCAAAACACCTTGTCCCCATGTTGATGAGGACAAGGGCCTCATCCTCACAATCCTGGCCGGTGGTTGTGGGGGTCTGCGGGTGGGGGGCTTATCGGAATCTGGAAGCCCCCTTTAACAAGGGGACCCCCAGATCCCGGCCCCCCCCTGTGTGAAATGGTAAGGGGGTACTTACCCCTACCATTTCACAAAAAAACTGTCAAAAATGTTAAAAATGACAAGAGACAGTTTTTGACAATTCCTTTATTTAAATACTTCTTCTTTCTTCTATCTTCCTTCATCTTCTGGTTCTTCTGGCTCTTCTGGTTCTTCCTCCGGCGTTCTCGTCCAGCATCTCCTCCGCGGCGTCTTCTATCTTCTTCTCCTCGGGCCGCTCCGCACCCATGGCATGGGGGGGAGGCTCCCGCTCTTCTCTTCTTCTTTTCTTCTCTTCTTCTCTTCTTCATTTTCTTCTCCGGGCCGCTCCGCATCCATGCTGGCATGGAGGGAGGCTCCCGCTGTGTGACGGCGCTCCTCGTCTGACAGTTCACACAGCGGGAGCCTCCCTCCATGCCAGCATGGATGCAGAGCGGCCCGGAGAAGAAAATGAAGAAGAGAAGAAGAGAAGAAAAGAAGAAGAGAAGAGCGGGAGCCTCCCCCCCATGCCATGGGTGCGGAGCGGTCCGAGGAGAAGAAGATAGAAGACGCCGCAGAGGAGATGCTGGACGAGAACGCCGGAGGAAGAACCAGAAGAGCCAGAAGAACCAGAAGAACCAGAAGATGAAGGAAGATAGAAGAAAGAAGAAGTATTTAAATAAAGGAATTGTCAAAAACTGTCTCTTGTCATTTTTAACATTTTTGACAGTTTTTTTGTGAAATGGTAGGGGTAAGTACCCCCTTACCATTTCACACAGGGGGGGGGGCCGGGATCTGGGGGTCCCCTTGTTAAAGGGGGCTTCCAGATTCCGATAAGCCCCCCGCCCGCAGACCCCCACAACCACCGTCCAGAGTTGTGGGGATGAGGCCCTTGTCCTCATCAACATGGGGACAAGGTGTTTTGGGGGGCTACCCCAAAGCACCCTCCCAATGTTGAGGGCATGTGGCCTGGTACGGTTCAGGAGGGGGGGGGCCGCACTCTCGTCCCCCCTCTTTTCCTGCGGCCTGCCAGGTTGCGTGCTCAGATAAGGGTCTGGTATGGAATTTAGGGGGAACCCCACGTCATTTTTTTTTTTTAATTCTGGCCGGGGTTCCCCTTAATATCCATATCAGACCTGAAGGGCCTGGTATGGAATTTAGGGGGACTCCAACGTCATTTTTTTTTTAAATTTTGGTTCGGGGTTCCCCTCTTGGGGAATTCCCATGCCGTTTTTATCAATGAACTTCTATTGTATTGTCGGCAATGCAATAGCCGCGGGTAGTTTTAAATGAGTTTTTTCCTTCAAAATGTCATTTTGCTGTCAGACTGTTCTAAACACAGGAAACATGCGCCCCTTTACAGGCATACTATAGACACCCCCCAGGTACGAAATTTAAAGGGATATTACACTTTTATTGTTTGACTTTAAGCATTATTAAAATCACTGCTCCTGAAAAAACGGCCGTTTTTAAAACTTTTTTTGCATTGATCCATGTCCCCTGGGGCAGGACCCGGGTCCCCAAACACTTTTTATGATAATAACTTGCATATTAGCCTTTAAAATTAGCACTTTTGATTATTCATGTTCATGTCCCATAGACTTTAACGGTGTTCGCGTGTTTGAACAAACTTTTTTCCTGTTCGCATGTTCTGGTGCGAACCGAACAGGGGGGTGTTCGGCTCATCCCTACTGGTAACTGAACAGAGGGTCCAAGACCTCTGTCCCACACTTTTACCAATTCCAGAGACTGGGGATTTAATAGACGTTTCTGTAGAGGAGGAACCACCTGGCAAACCCCCAGCAGAAGTGCTGGCAATCGGACAGAGGGTCCAAGACCTCTGCCCCACACCTGCAGCAATTGTGGAGGCTCAGGCTGAGAAGATGGCAATCACTTCCCAGCAGCAGATACAGGGGGAGAAGGGAGAGGAGGTGTGTGTTGTCCCTCCCCAACAGTTGGCCAGGGTGGAGGAAGTGGGCTTTCCTCCCCAGCAAAGATCCGTGTACCTGGGAGACAGTACCATCGACATGTCATCCCAGCAGCCAGATGAGGGAATGGAAAAGGAAGCAGCCGGCTCACCTCCCCAATGGCAGCTACACAGTTTGGGAGTGGAGGAAGCCAGCCTCCTGCCCCAACAGTTAGCCAGAGCAGAGGATGCGGAGTCCCCAGCAGAAGTGCTGGCAACAGGGCAGAGTGCTACCAACCTCTGCCCAGCACCGGCAACAACTACAGAGTTCCAGGGAGGCGGGGCAGTTGGCCTCCCTCTCCAACAGTTAGCCGGAACAGATGGTGTGGGGTTTCCAGCAGAAGGGCTGGCAACAGGACTGCTGGACTCTGCCCTCAACTAACAGAGGATGGATTTCCTGTGAAGGTGGATGGGACTTCAGTCTCCACCTGTATACCCCAGGGATGCTGGGCAGTGGGCCCCGATCCCCAACAGCATGACAGAGTGAGCCCAGACACCCTGTCTTCTCTCCAGCGGCAGAAAGGATTCCAGGGAGAAGAGCCAGTCCAGGCCTCTCCCCAGCGGCAGATATTTTCTCTGAGAGAGGCAGAGGTTGGCTGGGTGAGTAATACTCTGTTTGGAACAATTTGTTTGGGGTACTGTGTGGGTACAGGCAGTAGAGGACTGGAACTATGGACTAACTTCGGAGTCAACCCGTCTGGGGTCTCCTCCTGTGTTAGTCTCCTGCCGAAAGGGGAGAAATAATGTCACAGACCTAGCCGGGACAGAGGCTGTTGGAGAGGACTGTATGCAAGCCTGTTGCCTTTTGATTATGGGCCCTGGATTTTCAATGGATTCATTCTGTTGGGACACATCCTGTGAGGAGATGCTGGTGTCATCAACCTGTGTTTATGTTAATTGAATGAGCTAATGACATTGTCCTCTATACAATGTAGGAGACGGGACGACTGCTATTGTGTTAATTAACTGTATGAAGCTCGGTGACCACAAGTCTGGGCGAAAGGTCATGTCTCAGTCACCTAGGCTGTATAAAGGATTAGATAATTAGCTCATGTTAATTAAGTTACAGTTGTATTGTTAGAGGAGGTTCCAACGGCATATAAAGTCTTGTAACTTTGATTCATAATAAACAGTTCTGATGTACTCCAAGACTGGTGTTGTCTAGTTCTTGGGGTTCCTATAGCCAGATTCATTGGACTCATGTTCCAGAACTTAGGAAGCGGTATATGACGGAAGCACTCAAGCGGAGTCAGGGCCGTCTTTACTATTGATTGGGCCCTGGGCAAAAAAAATTCTTGGGCCCCCCAAGATCCACCCCAACATTTGAAAAAACAAAACAAACACATAAACTTATGTATTGCATTGTATTGTACTTGTACTGTCTGCCCTCATGTTGTAAAGCGCTGCACAAACTGTTGGCGCTATATAAATCCTGTATAATAATAATAATGATGGGGGGAAGAGATAGAGAAGTCCAGGATGATGGGTGGGGGGGAGATATGGGAGTCCAGGATGATTGGGGGGGGGGGAGATGGGGGAGTTCAAGATAATGGGGGAAGGGGGGAGATAGGAGTCCAGGATGACACACGGGGATTGGGGGGGTGTACTTTGAGGTGTTTGTATCATACAGGGCACAGAAAAAATCAGCACAAGGGGCAGTACTTGCATATCCTCCTCCCTCCCGCAAAGTAACTATCTATTGTTCACCTCTGCACATCACTTTGCTTACCTCTGCTTCCTCATCCACAGCTCACTTCTGTATTCCCTGTCTATCTCTGTCCCCCCCCCATACACAGCTCACCTCTGTACCCCTCTATCCACAGCTCACCTCTGTACCCCTCTATCCACAGCTCACCTCTGTACCCCTCTATCCACAGCTCACTTCTGTATCCCCTGTCTACCTCTCCCCCTCCCATCCACAGCTCACTTCTGTATCCCCCATCCACCTCTGTACCCCCCCCCCCCCATGTCCACCTCTATATCTTTCCGTCCACCTGTGTTCAGCTCTGTACCCCCATCCATGTTCACTTCTTTATCTTTCCGTCCACCTCTGTACCCCCCCATGTCCATCTCTGTACCCACCATGTCCACCTCTGTACCCCCCATGTCCATCTCTGTACCCCCCATGTCCATCTCTGTACCCACCATGTCCACCTCTGTACCGCCCATGTCCATCTCTGTACCCCCCATGTCCATCTCTGTACCCCCCATGTCCATCTCTGTACCCCCCATGTCCATCTCTGTACCCCTTCCACCTCGGTACCCCCATGTCCATCTCTGTACCCCCCATGTCCACCTCTGTACCCCCCCCATGTCCACCTCTGTACCCCCATGTCCATCTCTGTACCCCCCATGTCCATCTCTGTACCCCTTCCACCTCGGTACCCCCATGTCCATCTCTGTACCCCCCATGTCCATCTCTGTACCCCCCATGTCCACCTCTGTACCCCCCATGTCCATCTCTGTACCCCCCATGTCCATCTCTGGGACCCCCCATGTCCATCTCTGTACCCCCCATGTCCATCTCTGTACCCCCCCATGTCCATCTCTGTACCCCCCATGTCCATCTCTGTACCCCTTCCACCTCGGTACCCCCATGTCCATCTCTGTACCCCCCATGTCCATCTCTGTACCCCCCATGTCCACCTCTGTACCCCTTCCACCTCTGTACCCCCCATGTCCATCTCTGTACCCCCCATGTCCATCTCTGTACCCCCATGTCCATCTCTGTACCCCCCATGTCCATCTCTGTACCCCCCATGTCCACCTCTGTACCCCCATGTCCATCTCTGTACCCCCATGTCCATCTCTGTACCCCCCATGTCCACCTCTGTACCCCCCATGTCCATCTCTGTACCCCCCCATGTCCACCTCTGTAACCCCCATGTCCACCTCTGTAACCCCATGTCCACCTCTGTAACCCCCATGTCCATGTCCACCTCTGTACCCCCCCATGTCCACCCCTGTACCCCCCCATGTCCACCCCTGTACCCCCCCATGTCCATCTCTGTACCCCCCATGTCCACCTCTGTACCCCCCATGTCCACCTCTGTAACCCCCATGTCCATGTCCACCTCTGTACCCCCCCATGTCCACCCCTGTACCCCCCCATGTCCACCCCTGTACCCCCATGTCCATCTCTGTACCCCCCATGTCCATCTCTGTAACCCCCATGTCCACCTCTGTAACCCCCATGTCCATCTCTGTACCCCCCCCATGTCCACCTCTGTACCCCGCATGTCTATCTCTGTACCCCCCCATGTCCATCTCTGTACCCCCCATGTCCACCTCTGTACCCCCCATGTCCATCTCTGTACCCCCCATGTCCACCTCTGTACCCCCCCATGTCCACCTCTGTACCCCCCATGTCCATCCCTGTACCCCCCCATGTCCACCTCTGTAACCCCCATGTCCACCTCTGTAACCCCATGTCCACCTCTGTAACCCCCATGTCCATGTCCACCTCTGTACCCCCCCATGTCCACCCCTGTACCCCCCCATGTCCACCCCTGTACCCCCATGTCCATCTCTGTACCCCCCATGTCCATCTCTGTACCCCCCATGTCCACCTCTGTACCCCCCATGTCCATCTCTGTACCCCCCATGTCCACCTCTGTACCCCCCATGTCCACCTCTGTACCCCCCATGTCCATCTCTGTACCCCCCCATGTCCACCTCTGTAACCCCCATGTCCACCTCTGTAACCCCATGTCCACCTCTGTAACCCCCATGTCCATGTCCACCTCTGTACCCCCCCATGTCCACCCCTGTACCCCCCCCATGTCCACCCCTGTACCCCCATGTCCATCTCTGTACCCCCCATGTCCATCTCTGTAACCCCCATGTCCACCTCTGTAACCCCCATATCCACCTCTGTAACCCCCATGTCCATCTCTGTACCCCCCCATGTCCACCCCTGTACCCCCATGTCTATCTCTGTACCCCCCCATGTCCATCTCTGTACCCCCCCCATGTCCACCTCTGTAACCCCCATGTCCACCTCTGTACCCCCAATGTCCATCTCTGTACCCCCCCCATGTCCACCTCTGTACTCCCCATGTCCATCTCTGTACCCCCCCATGTCCACCTCTGTACCCCCCATGTCCATCTCTGTACCCCCCATGTCCACCTCTGTATCCCCCATGTCCATCTCTGTACCCCCCCATGTCCACCTCTGTACTCCCCATGTCCATCTCTGTACCCCCCCATGTCCACCTCTGTACCCCCCATGTCCATCTCTGTACCCCCCATGTCCACCTCTGTACCCCCCATGTCCACCTCTGTATCCCCCATGTCCATCTCTGTACCCCCCCCCATATCCACCTCTGTACCTACCATGCCTTCTCACTTCTGTACCCCCCATGTCCATCTCTGTACCCCCCATGTCCATCTCTGTACCCCCTATGTCCACCTCTGTACCCCCCATGTCCACCTCTGTACCCCCATGTCCATCTCTGTACCCCTTCCACCTCGGTACCCCCCATGTCCATCTCTGTACCCCCCATGTCCACCTCTGTACCCCCCATGTCCACCTCTGTAACCCCATGTCCATGTCCACCCCTGTACCCCCCATGTCCACCCCTGTACCCCCATGTCCATCTCTGTACCCCCATGTCCACCTCTGTACCCCCATGTCCACCTCTGTAACCCCCATGTCCACCTCTGTACCCCCCATGTCCACCTCTGTACCCCCCCATGTCCACCTCTGTACCCCCATATGTCCACCTCTGTACCCCCCATGTCCATCTCTGTACCCCCCCATGTCCACCTCGGTACCCCCCATGTCCACCTCTGTACCCCCCATGTCCACCTCTGTAACCCCATGTCCACCTCTGTACCCCCCCATGTCCATGTCCACCTCTGTACCCCCCCATGTCCACCCCTGTACTCCCCCATGTCCACCCCTGTACCCCCATGTCCATCTCTGTACCCCCATGTCCATCTCTGTACCCCCATGTCCACCTCTGTAACCCCCATGTCCACCTCTGTAACCCCCATGTCCACCTCTGTACCCCCCATGTCCACCTCTGTACCCCCCCATGTCCACCTCTGTACCCCCATATGTCCACCTCTGTACCCCCCATGTCCATCTCTGTACCCCCCCATGTCCACCTCGGTACCCCCCATGTCCACCTCTGTACCCCCCATGTCCACCTCTGTAACCCCCATGTCCACCTCTGTAACCCCATGTCCACCTCTGTAACCCCCATGTCCATGTCCACCTCTGTACCCCCCCATGTCCACCCCTGTACTCCCCCATGTCCACCCCTGTACCCCCATGTCCATCTCTGTACCCCCATGTCCATCTCTGTACCCCCATGTCCACCTCTGTAACCCCCATGTCCGCCTCTGTAACCCCCATGTCCACCTCTGTACCCCCCATGTCCATCTCTGTACCCCCCCATGTCCACCTCTGTACCCCCCAATGTCCACCTCTGTACCCCCCATGTCCATCTCTGTACCCCCCCATGTCCACCTCTGTACCCCCTATGTCCATCTCTGTACCCCCCATGTCCACCTCTGTACCCCCCATGTCCATCTCTGTATCCCCCCCCATGTCCACCTCTGTTCCTACCATGTCTTCTCACTTCTGTACCCCCCATGTCCACCTCTGTACCCCCCGTGTCCATCTCTGTACCCCCCATGTCCATCTCTGTACCCCCCCCCATGTCCACCTCTGTACCTACCATGTCTTCTCACTTCTGTACCCCCCATGTCCACCTCTGTACCAGCAATTCTCTGCAGTCTGAACAAATGAATCCTCTTCCCCTTCTCTTCACCTTGTTCTTTCTTACCTGATAACACGGCGACAGTCCCAGCCTATCAGACCCAGCACACAGCCAGAAAACTTCACTCGGCTGTGTGCTACACAGGTCTGCCAGGCGGGGGTGGGGGCGGGAGGAACACAGAGCGCCGCTCTCGCTCTGTCATTGACTAGGGTTCGCAGCTCCTGACAGAGGGAGAAGCGGGACGAGCGGGCTCAAACACATGAAGCCCGCAGCTGTCCCGCTCTCCTGTATAATGAATGTAGCCGCTTAGGAGAGCAGGGGGGATCGGCTCCCCCCGCTACTCCGCAAAAACTGCGGGCAGCGCAGGGCTTAAGTGGCAGCTGCTTTGGGCCCCACAGCAATGACAGGGCCCAGGGCAGCTGCCCTGAGCGGAGTGTGGGACGTTCCGTGACAGTATCTATGAGATCTGATATGGAGTTCAGAGAGGTAGAAATCAAGGAGTGACTGACCCTAATATCCCATTGGTGGAGCACAATTTGGAATGTTCTTTTTTTCCTTGTTTATATGCTAGCATCTCACTTTAACAACTTCAGCCCCGGAAGGATTTACCCCCTTCCTGACCAGAGCACTTTTTACAATTTGGCACTGTGTCGCTTTAACTGCTAATTGCGCGGACATGCAATGCTGTACCCAAACAAAATTCATGTCCTTTTCTTCCCACAAATAGAGCGTTCTTTTGATGGTATTTGATCACCTCTGCGGTTTTTATTTTTTGCGCTATAAATGGAAAAAGATGGAAAATTTTGAAAAAAATGATATTTTCTAATTTTTATTATAAAAAAAAAAATCCAATAAACTCAATTTTAGTCATACATTTAGGCCAAAATGTATTCGGCCACATGTCTTTGGTAAAAAAAAGTCAATAAGCGTATATTTATTGGTTTGCGCAAAAGTTATAGCGTCTACAAACTAGGGTACATTTTCTGGAATTTACACAGCTTTTAGTTTATGACTGCCTATCTCATTTCTTGAGGTGCTAAAATGGCAGGGCAGTACAACCCCCCCCCAAATGACCCAATTTTGGAAAGTAGACACCCCAAGGAAATTGCTGAGAGGCATGTTAAGCAAACTGAATATTACATTTTTTTGACCCAAGTGATTGAATAATGATAAAAAAAAATTACAAAAAGTTGTCACTAAATGATATATTGCTCACACATGCCATGGTTATATGTGGAATTGCACCCCAAAATACATTTAGCTGCTTCTCCTGAGTATGGGGATACCACATGTGTGGGACTTTTTGGGAGCCTAGCCACATACGGGGCCCAGAAAAATAAGCACCGCCTTCAGGATTTCTAAGGGTGTAAATTTCACTCTTCACTGCCTTTGACAGTTTTGGAGGCCATGGAATGCCAAGATGGCACAAAAACCCCACAAATTACATCATTTTGGAAAGTAGACACCCCAAACTATTTGCTGAGAGGCATGTTGAGTCCATGGAATATTTTATATTTTGCCACAAGTTGCAGGAAAATGACAAACTTTTTTTTTTTTTGCACAAAGTTTTCACTAAATGATACATTGCTCACACAGGCCATGGGCATATGTGGAATTGCACCCCAAAATACATTCTGCTGATTCTCCTGAGTATGGGGATACCACATGTGTGGGACTTTTTGAGAGCCTAGCTGCGTATGGGGCCCCCAAAACCAAGCACCGCCTTCAGGATTTCTAAGGGCATACATTTTTGATTTTACTCCTCACTAACTATCACAGTTTTAAAGGCCATAAAATTGCAAGATGGCACAAAACCCCCCCAAATGACCCCATTTTGGAAAGTGGACACCCCAAGCTATTTGCTGAGAGGCATGTTGAGTCCATGGAATATTTTATATTTTGCCACAAGTTGCAGGAAAATGACAAACTTTTTTTTTTGCACACAGTTGTCACTGAATGATATATTGCTCACACAGGCCATGGGCATATGTGCAATTGCACCCTAAAATACATTCTGCTAATTCTCCTGAGTATGGGGATACCACATGTGTGGGACTTTTTGAGAGCCTAGCAGCGTATGGGGCCCCCAAAACCAAGCACCGCCTTCAGGATTTCTAAGGGCACACATTTTTGATTTTACTCCTCACTAACTATCACAGTTTTGAAGGCCATAAAATTCCAAGATAGTACAAAACCCCCCCAAATGACCCCATTTTGCAAAGTGGACACCCCAAGCTATTTGCTGAGAGGCATGTTGCGTCCATGGAATATTTTATATTTTGCCACAAGTTGCAGGAAAATGACAAACTTTTTTTTTTGCATGCAGTTGTCACTAAATGATATAGTGCTCACACAGGCCATGGGCATATGTGGAATTGCACCCCAAAATACATTTTGCTAATTCTCTTGAGTACGGGGATACCACATGTGTGGGACTTTTTGGGAGCCTATCCGCGTACGGGGCCCCGAAAACCAAGCACCGCCTTCAGGATTTCTAAGGGCGTAAATTTTTGATTTCACTCCTGAAGGCCATAAAATGCCCAGATGGCCAACCCCCCCCCCCCCCCACACATTACCCCATTTTGGAAAGTAGACACCCCAAGCTATTTGATGAGAGGCATAGTGAGTATTTTGCTGCTCTCATTTGTTTTTGAAAATGAAGAAAGTCAAGAAAAATGTATTTTTTTTTCTTTTTTCAATTTTCAAAACTTTGTGACAAAAAGTGAGGTCTGCAAAATACTCACCATACCTCTCAGCAAATAGCTTGGGGTTTCTACTTTCCAAAATGATGTAATTTGTGGGGGTTTTGTGCCATCTGGGCATTCTATGGCCTCCAAAACTGTCATAGGCAGTGAAGAGTGAAATAAAAAATTTACACCCTTAGAAAGCCTGAAGGCGGTGCTTGGTTTTCGGAGTCCCGTACGCGGCTAGGCTCCCAAAAAGTCTCACACATGTGGAATCCCCAAACTCAGAAGAAGCAACAGAATGCATTTTGGGGTGTACTTTCACATATTCCCATGGCATATTTGAGCAATATATCATTTAGTGACAACTTTGTGCAAAAAAAAAAAAATTATGTCTTTTTCCCGCAACTTGTGTCACAATATAAAATATTCCATGGACTCGACATGCCTCTCAGCAAATAGCTTGGGGTGTCTACTTTCCAAAATGGGGTCATTTGGGGGGTTCTGAACTGTCATTTTATGCACAACATTTAGAAGCTTATGTCACACATCACCCACTCTTCTAACCACTTGAAGACAAAGCCCTTTCTGACACTTTTTGTTTGCATGAAAAAATTATTTTGAACCCCCAAACATTATATATTTGCAACTGAATGGCGTACCTGCTAAGCAAATGATGGTTAACATAAAACAAAATAACATTACAGTATAACAGTAAGGCTTACCATACATGCAAACATAGGCGTGCGCAGCCTATTGCATTAGGGTGTGCACCCGAAAGCTCAAGCACACATACATACATATATACTGTCAAAAGTATTGGGACACCTGCCTTTACACGCACATGAACTTTAATGCCGTCTTATTCCGTAGGGTTCAATATTGAGTTGTCCTACCCTTTGCAGCTATAAAAGTATCAACTCTTCTGGGAAGGCCGTCCACAAGGTTTAGGAGTGTGTCTATGGGAATGTTTGACCATTCTTCCAGAAGCGCATTTGTGAGGTCAGGTACTGATGTTGGACAAGAAGGCCTGGCTCGCAGTCTCCACTCGAATTCATCCCAAAGGTGTTCTATCGGGTTGAGGTCAGGACTCTTTGCAGGTCAGTCAAGTTCCTCCACCCCAAATGCGCTCATCCATGTCTTTATGTGTCCAAATCATTTGGGGGAGGGGGGATTATGGTGTGGGGTTGTTTTTCAGGGGTTGGGCTTGGCCCCTTAGTTCCAGAAAAGGGAACTCTTAAGGCGTCAGCATACCAAGACATTTTGGACAATTTCATGCTCTCAACTTTGAGGGAACAGTTTGGGGATGGCTCCTTTCAACATGACTGCACACCAGTGCACAAAGCAAGGTCCATAAAGACATGGACTTAGCAGGGGTGGTGGGAAATTAACTTCAAGTGCAAAAAATTCACATTATAACTGTAACTAAAACATATACAATTAAGTGTAACACTCTAAAAAAATCAAAAATCCAAAGTGCTATAATGGTGTGAACCTCCCAACTAAAAAGTTGTTGCACTTGAAGGTAATTTGTATTGCAATTATCTGTAGAGGGGTTTCCACCATCCCTGCTAAGGCAGCACTGATTGGCAGTGTTGATGGGCACTAATTGGTAGCACCGATGTGCACTGATAGGCAGCACTTATTGGCACTAATGGGCACTGATTGGCACTGATAGGTGGCACTGATGGGCACTGATATGCATCACTGATGGGCTCTTATTGGTAGCACTTATGGGCACTGATAGGCTCTGATTCGCAGCACTGATTGGCAGCACTGATGGACACTGATAGGCAGCACTGACTGGAAGCACTGATGGGCACTGATAGGCAGCACTGATGGGCACTGACTGGCAGCACTGATGGGCACTGGTAGGTGGCACTGATAGGCAGCACTGATGGGCACTAATTGTCAGCACTGATTGGCACTGATAGGCAGCACTGATGGGCACTAATATGCAGCACTGATGGGCACTGATATGCAGCACTGATGTGCACTGATTGGCAGCACTGATGGGCAGCACTTATGGGCACTGATAGGCAGCACCGATGGGCACTGATATGCAGCACTGATAGGCAGCATTGGTTGGCACTGATAGGCAGCACTGGTTGGCACTGATAGGCAGCACTGGTTGGCACTGATAGGCAGAATTAGTTGGCACTGATAAGCAGCACTGGCACAGATAGGCAGTACTGGTTGGCACTGATAGGCAGCATTGGTTGACACTGATAAGCAGCACTGGCACTGATAGGCAGCATTGGTTGGCACTGATAGGCAGCACTGGTTTGCACTGATAGGCAGCACTGGTTTGCAATGGTTGGCACTGATAGGCAGAATTGGTTGGCACTGATAAGCAGCACTGGCACGGATAGGCAGTACTGGTTGGCACTGATAGGCAGCATTGGTTGGCACTGATTGGCATTTGTTAGCACTGATTGGCAGCATTGGTTGGCACTGATTGGCAGCACTGATGGGTACTGACTGGCAGCACTGATGGGCACTAATTGTCAGCACTGATTGGAACTGATAGGCAGCACTGATGGGCACTGATATGCAGCACTGATGGGCAGCACTTATGGGCACTGATAGGCAGCACTGATAGGCAGCATTGGTTGGCACTGATTGACAGCATTGGTTGGCACTGATTTACAGCATTGGTTGGCACTGATAGGCAGCATTGGTTGGCACTGATAGGCAGCACTGGTTTGCACTGATAGGCAGCACTGGTTGGCACTGATAGGCAGAATTGGTTGGCACTGATAAGCAGCACTGGCACAGATAGGCAGTACTGGTTGGCATTGATAGGCAACATTGGTTGGCACTGATAGGCAACACTGGCACTGATAGGCAGCATTGGTTGTCACTGATAGGCGGCACTGGTTTGCACTGATAGGCAGCACTGGTTTACAATGGTTGGCACTGATAGGCAGAATTGGTTGGCACTGATAAGCAGCACTGGCACAGATAGGCATTACTGGTTGGCACTGATAGGCAGCATTGGTTTGCACTGATTGGCAGCATTGGTTGGCACTGAGAGACAGCATTAGTTGGCACTGATTGGCAGCATTGGCTTGCACTGATTGGCAGCATTGGTTGGCACTGATAGGCAGCATTGGTTGGCACTGATTGGCAGCATTGGGTGGCACTGATTGGCAGCATTGGGTGGCACAGATAGGAGAGAGGGGGAGTTTCACATTCACAAGATGGTGAGAATTGCCAGAGCTGTTCAGTGTATGAAACTGTCAGATAATGACACTGCATGCAGGGAGAGACACCAGCTGTTAAAAGTCAACGGTGATGTTGGTGGTGGGCGGGACTGAACAGTTATCAAACACCAGCCAATAGGATGGGTCTGGGCGGGCGGCTACATTTCTCTGGCTCCGCCCCCTCTCTGAAGCAGCCCAATCATTGGCTGGTGTTGGCGCTTGATCCCGCCCACCCCCGACATCGCGGCTGAGCTGTGATGACTTACAACTCAGCCGCGATGTCGGGAGTGGGCGGGACCAAGCGCTATAAACACCAGCCAATGTTTGAGCTGCTTCAGAGAGGGGGCGGGGCCACATAAATGTAGCGGCCCGCCCAGAAACCATCCCATTGGCTGGTGTTTGATAGCCGTTCTGTCCCGCCCACCCCGACATCACCCAGACATTTTGACAGCTGGTGTCTCTCCCTGCATGCAGTGTCATTATCTGACAGTTTCATACACTGAACAGCTCTGGCAATTCTCACGCTCTGCTGCCTGTGAAACTGTTTCACAGGCAGCGCGGGCCACACACTCTCTTGGATGCAGCATTTTGGGGCAAATCTCTGGACACAGCAGGGGGTGATTAGGGTGTGCCCAGGCACACCCGGCACACCCCGTGCGCACGCCTATGCATGCAAAGCAAATACAAAAAAAACATAGTAAAAAATAAAACATTTTTTAACGCAACCTGTGCCTAAAATATATATATGCCGAAGCATGGGGGCATCCTCCCACAAAAAGTAGGAGCAAAGCACTCCTTCACCCCTGCTGCCCCCATGCTTCAGCATATATGATGAAGTGTGTAACTGTGGTGGTGAAATCACCTCCGACAGCGCTGGAGTCATGGCTTTATGTATTGTGGGAGCAAACGCTGTTGTTATCAAGATACATAAATCTGCGCTGCAACTGAATGGCATACCATACCTGCAAAGCAAATACAAAAAAACATAGTAAAAAATAAAACATTTTTTAACGCAACCTGTGCCTAAAATATACATATGCCGAAGCATGGGGGGATCCTCCTGCAAAAGGTAGGAGCAAATCGCTCCTCCCCCCCTGCTGCCCCCATGCTTCGGCATATATGCTGAAGTATGTGACTGTGGTGGTGAAATCAGTGCTGGAGTCACGGCTTTATGTATTGGCAGAGAAAACGCTGTTGCTGTCAAGATAAATAAATCCGCGCTGCAGCTGAATGGCATACCTGAAAACAAAAAAATGATTAACAATAAAACACAGTAAACAGTAAAGTATAAAAAAATTGCATATCTGAAAAGCAAACATGAAAAAACATAATAACAATAAAACATTGCAGAATAGAATACAGTAAAAAAAGAGCAGAACAATAGAGAGAGAATAGAGAGAGAGAGAACAATAAAACGACAACTATTTTTGTTTTTTTTATTTTATATATTTTTTGTGTTTTTTTTTTTTACCCCTCCCATGTTACCATGTTAAGGTTATATTCGTGGACACAGAGGGGTTTCTCCACAACACCAGGCGCCGTAGGAATTTGGACCGTCGTGTCTGCATGAAGGGAGGTAAGAACAAAAACATTCTTATTATCTCTCCACTTCATAGCGAGCAAATTATTACACTGCAAGCAGGCTCTCTACCCCAGCCTAAGACGGGAATCTACAAGCTGCTGTGGAAAGCCCCGGCGATTAGGTCGCACGGTGCCACATGCTCCAATCTGATGATTAAAAAGGTGACTAAAAAGTGGTAATAATTGTCCACGTACAAGTGGTACCACTTTCCGAATAAGGGTGACACCAAGTCCCACACAATCTTGCCAGCGCTTCCTATGTAGTCAGGGCAGTTTGTCAGCTCTACGTGACTATCTTTTCCCTCGTAAACCATAAAACTACATGTATAGCCTGTGGCCCTGTCACAGAGCTTATACATCTTGATCCCGTATCTGGCACGCTTGCTGGAAAGGTACTGTTTGAATGACAAGCGGCCAGAAAACTTAATCAGGGACTCATCAACGCAGACAACTTGATGGGGTGTAAACAAGTCTGCAAAACGTTGGTTGAAGTGGTTTACGAGGGGCCGAATTTTGTAGAGCCGATCGTATCCAGGGTCTCCACGAGGACGACAGAGTTCATTATTGTTGAAGTGCATGAACCGCAAAATCTGCTCGTATCGTGCCCTGGTCATGGAGGCAGAGAACAAGGGCATATGGTGAAATGGGTCAGTGGACCAATATGACCACAACTCACTCTTTTTAGTTATGCCCATGCGAGGGAAAGGCCCAGAAAGATCTTAAATTCGGAAACCGTAATTGGTTTCCAATCTCTGGCAAGGGAGGACTGGGGAATAGTGGCGATGTGTTGACCAGCGTACAAATTGCTTTGGTCCACAATAGATCTAAAGAGATCTTCGGTGAAAAACAGCGAATAAAAATCAAGTGACGTAAAATCAACTGTTTCCACCTAAATGCCAGGTTGGCCAGTGAATGGGGGAAGTGGTGGGTTCCCAATTAGGATTGGCGAATGCAGCAGGAAGGGCACTATGGGCACGAAGGGCCTGTGTTCATCTTCTTCTTGGTGGCAGCGGGACACTACTTGTGCTTGCCACCTCACCAGCTTGAACTGCACTTATGGGACTCGCCACATCACCAAGTGTTACTGCAGTGCTGGATGTATGACCAGGGTGTACTAGGCTGCTGGTGCTTGCCAGTTCACCAGAAGGAATAGCGGCGCTAGTACTGCTCTGCTCCATACGAGGGACCTGCGATTCTTGCACCTCAACAACAGCAGAAGATGTTCGGGGTCTGGTACGCCTGACCTTGGCAGGGACCACAACTTCGATTTGCCATTTTGGGCTCTAAATTTAGTGGTACACTAGTGAGACTCACAGGTAAAAAAGCTCCTGACTGTTGGCGACTGTATCAATACACTACCAAAAAAACTGTTAGCGATCGCAGAGATCAGGCCTGACTCTGCCAACGCTGCAGTTATGTGTATTTAGTGTTTTGTAAGTGACAGTGATCGATCAATACTGCACTTGGGTGGGCTGGGCCGAGGGGCAAAACGCAGGTGCTAGCAGGTATCTGGGCTGATCCCGCTAACACTGCATTTTTGGGAACCCTAAACTGCTGGGGATGCTAGTATAGATCTGATCGGATCAGATATTGATCCGTTCAGATACTATACCACTAAGGGAGGTGTATGTTGCGTGCATGGGTGTTAGCGGTACTGGCACTAACCTGACGCTGCCTGGGGTGACGCAGACCCTATCTGACCCTAAAACTTAACTTATATCACCCTCGATCAGGGGGTTAAACCTTTATTAGGTAATAAACGGCGGGTGCCCTGACACTATAAAAAATAAACTAACTAACCAGCGTCACCCGTAACAGTTATGCGATGATCACTGGTGAAAGGGTTAACTAGGGGGCAATCAGGGAGTTAAAACCTTTATTAGGTAGTATATGGGGGTCCCTGACGCTATAAAATGCTGATGGCGAACCTAAATACTTACCTCCCTAACTAGCGTTACCAGTGACACTATAATACAGCGATCAGAAAAACGATCGCTTAGTGACACAGGCGACGGGGGGTTATCAAGGGGTTAACCTTTATTAGGGGGGGTTGGGGGGTATCCTAGACCTAAAGGGGGCTAATACTAACTGCCCTACCACTTATAACTGTCACAAACTGACACCAATGCAATAATCAGAAAAAATAAAAAACTGCTATTGGTGTCACTGTGACAGGGGGTACAGGGGGGTGATTGGGTGGTGAAATGTGTGCCTAGAGTGTTCTACTGTTAGTGTAGTGTTGGTGCACTTACTTGATGTCTTCTCTCCTCGGCGCCGGAACGGAAAAGACCGACTCGAGGAGAGATGACATCACTTCCTCTGCCGCTGTTTACATTTCAGAGGCAGAGGAAGAATGTCATTGGCTGGGAGCGATCGCGAGGGGGTGGCCATGAATGGATGGCGTCCCCGTTCACCTCTGATCGCTCAGGGAAAGATGCCAACCTCCTCGGGCACCGGGAGAAGGTTCGACAGGACCCCCCGCCCACGGGAGGCGAGTAACGTACCCATACGTTACTTTGCCTGTCCGTGCCATTCTGCCGACGTATACCGTCATGAGGCAGTCGGCAAGTGGTTAAATGACTTTTTTTCCTTTGAAGCGTCATTTTGCTGTCAGACTGTTCTAAACACGGGAAACATGCGCCCCTTTACAGGCATACTATAGACACCCCCCAAGTATGAAATTTAAAGGAATATTACACTTTTATTGTTTCACTTTAAGCATTATTAAAATCACTGCTCCTGAAAAAACGTCCGTTTTTAAAACTTTTTTTGCATTGATCCATGTCCCCTGGGGCAGGACCCAGGTCCCCAAACACTTTTTATGACAATACCATGCATATAAGCCTTTACAATTAGCACTTTTGATTTCTCCCATAGACTTTTAAAGGGTGTTCTGCGGCTTTCGAATTTGCCGCGAACACCCCAAATTGTTCGCTGTTCGGCGAACTGGCAAACAGCCGATGTTCGAGTCGAACATGAGTTAGACTCGAACTCGAAGCTCATCCCTAGCAAGGAGGGAGAAAGTTGGTGAAAGTGAATTCTTGTACTAAATTTGACATATGGTGGACTCTGTAATCCTATCATGTTACCCATTTTTAATCAAGTTATTACCAGTTACCGCTGTTTAAGGAATTGATGCTATGATTAATGCGTATTTCTATTTGTATGTATATGGCAATTATGTTTGTAACCATGTTATTTACGGAACAATACATTTTCGATTTCCACCATTGTATTGGTTTTAACCACATGCCTTGCTCAAAGTCCCACGCTCTTGCTCCCAATTTTAATATGTAGTTTTTTTTTTTTTTCTGTTCTTTATTAGTTTTCACTCTACCACTCAATAAGGCCTCAGTGCAAGCATTTTGCAGCAGAACATGTAGTACCTGCAGGCACATAAGAATGTTGTTTGTAAAAAGGAATTACATATAGAAATGTATTAACATTATCTTATGTTGTTTTACTGGTGTTGTGTGATTGTTTTGCATGCAATTATGAACCTGGATTTTTCATAATCCAGATAACCTTTAATTTGTCTGCAGGCCTACATTGGCTCAGATAAATTAATCTTTTGTGTTATGTGATCTATTTAATTCTCTCTTTCTGGGATTTAGTTGGAGTGTCCTCTGTTGCGAAGTGTTGCAAAGGTTACTGTCATAGATTTTAGACAAACCTCTGGATGGGTTATGCATACATAAAAGCAAATAATAAATGTAAAGTACAGCCCGGAACTGAGCGCAGCATAGGTGTAGGGTTAGCATGACTGGGGTGGGGCTGTGAGGCGGAGATATAGGGGTTAACTAGTCAGGCAGTGGGGGGAGTTTGGGATACTTTTAGGGGGTGGAGCTTAGGCGCAGTGGTCAGTTGGGAAGAAGAAGGTAGTGAGGAAGGTGAATTTCGGCGGTGCAGGTTTAGTTAGTTAGTATGGGGGACGTAGAGCGCTTATTGCAGCAGCTGAGGGAGGAGGCGGCGGCTAGGGGGACGGAATGGCTGCAATCCACCATGGCATCTCTGCTTCAGGGTCCCAGCCGGGCGTCCGCTGGCCCGCTCGCCTCCCCGCGGCCCGCGGAACGGCCTCGTGCTAGGAGGTCGCGCCCTCCGGAGCGCTTCAGTCCCACGGCCGATGTGGACAGAGGGAGGAATGGGGCCAGCGTGATGGAAGGGGAGCCGCCTGTAAAGAAGTCGTCGGCGGTGAGTCCACGGACGCGGCGGGCATGGGGGGGGAGCGCATCAGTGGGACCTGCTCCCGCTCCTCCAGCGGGTGAAGAGAGACGGAGAACGGCGGCCTTGGCAGGCTCACCGCCTGGCCGGAAGGCGGCTCGGCGGGGGAGAGAGGCCGCGGCGGGTGACGGCTTGGCAGAGAAGGCGGCCGGGGCCTGTAATCCAGATAGGAGAGGCCGCAGTAGGCCGGCGGACGGTGCGGGAGGATATCGGGGGGACCTTGTCGCTTCACGGTCCAGGAACATGGCGAGGCGGGTTTCGCCAGCCCGGCCTGTAGCCCGGCAAAAAAGTAACAGGCCTCGTGAGGAGATGGAGAGAACGGCGCAGGGTGATGACGTCACGCCTGGGCGCTCAGCAGCAACGGGGAATCCAGACCAGCGGCCTGGGGAGAAGGAGCATGAGATGGCCGGGAGTTCCCAGGACAGCCTGTCCGAGGGTGAAGTAGATGAGCGGGACACATCAGACGGACGGGAGACGACGCACAGAGTTGGAGGCGCGGCTGGATGTCCGGTGCAACGGATGCAGCCAGGTGAGAACATTGTGGTACCGATTTCTTCTGCTGGTAAAACTGCTAGGCCCTCAAGGGGGGGGTCTGTGGGGACAAGAGATAGGGAGGCTGGGGAGGGGCCCAGTGCGGGTGTCCAGTCATTTGGAGCAACTGGGGAATAGGCTGGGGGGATGGTGCAGGTGTTATTAGCAGGTCTCAGGGAGGTGCTTGCGCGCTGTGAGGCTGGCACACGGCCGGTGGGTGGCATTTCTCCTGTGGCTGCGTGGGCGGTGCCCGGCACCTCTATGGGTCCGGGAGCTGCGCCTGCGGCTCCAGGCCCGGTGGTGGCTGCGGGAGGCACAGTGTTGGTGGGGGGCACGAGTGTTGGGGGACTGGGGGTGGCTAGTACGGGGCCCCCACCGGCAGCGCCGGTGGTGGCGGCCGCAACGACCTCAGTAGCTGGGGATGCGGCAGCGGCCGGAAAAGGGTTGGCTGGTGTGGATGGGTTGCGTTTGGCGGATGCTGCCAAATGTGAAGTGTACGTTTGTTTTGAAGGGCCGTTGGGAGCGCATTTAAAAGCAGAGATTAAGGAGCGCATTTGGAAGGGGGAGTATGTTGAAATTTTCTCTTTGTTGCCCTTAGAAAAGTTTAACCTGGACAAGGTTAGGCCGGATGAGAGCAAGAAAGAAGAAGAAGAAAAGCGGCGCTATCGTTTGATTCCGCGTACGTTTGCAAATTGGTTGCAAGCGTTCGCGATTTTGGCGAGTGTGATTGGGGAAAAGGCGCCTGAGAATTGCTCACCGCTCTTCTGTTACCTTGATTCCATCGGGGAAGCACAAAGAGTGCACGGTGGTACGGCATGGCTGCGCTATGATGAGCAGTTCAGGCAGAGAAAAGCGGTTCGTCCTTCGATAAGATGGGATCACAAAGACATTAGTCTTTGGATGAAGCTGATGTCTTCTCCGAGGGGTTCTGTGCCGCCCTTTCAGGGGGGGCCGGGGGTTCGGGGTTGTCTGGACAACCGGCCGGAGGGCGAGCGGGCTTCTGCTGGCAATTTAATGCGGGGAATTGCAAATTCGGGGCTAAGTGTCGGTTCCGACATGAGTGCTCCGCATGTGGGGGCTCCCATTCGCAGTCCAGGTGTTTTAAACAGGGACGAGGAAAGGGAGGGGACGTTGGAAAAAGGGAAGACGCCAGTGATGGTAGGAAGGATGGTTCCCTTTCTAAAGCGGTACCCTGATAGGGATGCGGCCCGGCTGTTGGAATTGGGTTTTAGGGAGGGGTTTCAATTGAATAGTCAGCTCCGGGCGGTTCCGCCTGTGGCTGAGAATTTGAAATCGGCAAAAGAACACGCTGAGATAGTTACGAAAAAATTGTTAAAGGAGGTGGCGTTGGGCCGGATGGCCGGCCCGTTTAAGGCACCGCCGGTACCGGATTTGGTAATATCCCCGTTGGGAGTGGTGCCCAAGAAGGAGCCGAATCAGTTTCGGCTCATTCACCATTTGTCCCACCCTCGGGGGGGGTCGGTTAATGATTCCATTGATCCGGAACTCTGCACGGTGTCGTATACGTCTTTTGATGAGGCGGTTGCGTGGGTGCAGCGTTTGGGCCAGGGGGCCTTGCTGGCTAAGACGGATATTGAGGCGGCTTTTCGAACTCTTACCAGTTCACCCGAAGTGTTGCCGATTGTTGGGTTGTCGATGGCAGGGAGAGTATTTTGTAGATAGGTGTTTACCTATGGGGTGTGCTATTTCATGTTCGTTGTTTGAGCAGTTTAGTTCGTTTTTGGAATGGGCAGTGCGGGATGTATCCGGCCTGTCCTCTGTCCTACATTATTTAGATGATTTCTTGTGTATGGGGCCTCCAGGGAGCAATGTTTGTGCATCTTTGCTGGCCACAATTCAGCATGTGTTTGCCAATTTTGGGGTGCCGTTGGCTGCAGAAAAAACGGAGGGCCCGGTCACCGAGTTGTGTTTTTTGGGGATTGTAATTGATACTGTGGCCATGGAGTGCCGGTTGCCACTAGATAAACTGGATGGTTTACGGCTGGAGGTGGCGGAGGCCATCAAGGGGAAGAAGATTCAGCTTCGTGGGTTGCAATCGCTGCTTGGGAAGCTGAATTTTGCATGCAGGATTATGCCCATGGGGCGTGTGTTTTGCCGGCGTCTGGCGGCTGCCACGGCGGGGGTTCGGGCCCCACATCACTTTATCAGGTTGGGGTCGGAGCTAAAAGACGATTTGAGGGTTTGGGATTCTTTCCTGGCGTCCTATAATGGCCGTTCACTGTGGTTGGAAAAGGCTGTTTCCAATTTTGATATGGAATTATTTACGGATGCGGCTGGGTCTGGTGGTTTTGGGGCCTTTTTTCAGGGTGGGTGGAGCGCCGGGGAGTGGCCGGAGCATTGGAAGGAGGAGGGTTTGGTGCGTAACTTAGCGGCTTTGGAGCTATTTCCCATCGTTTTAGCAATAGAGCTATGGGGTGATGAGTTCCGGAATAGGCGGGTAAGGTTTCATTGTGATAATATGAGGGTGGTGCAGGCCATCAATAACAACACCGCGTCTTCGCCACCGGTTGTGCGTTTGCTGCGTCATTTGGTGTTGCTTTGTTTAAATAAGAACTGTTTTGTTACTGCTGTGCATGTTCCTGGAATTGAGAATACCGTAGCTGATGCATTGTCTCGTTTCCAGTGGGACAGATTTCGTCAACTGGTGCCGGAAGCGGAAGTGCAGGGGAGTCCTTGCCCAGAGAGTCTGTGGAGCATCGTGTTACCACGGCGCAATGGTTGATTCGTAGGTCTGTCTCGGCAACTACTTGGCAAGCATACAGTAAGGTGTGGTTGGAATGGGAGGTGTTAATGCGGGAAGTAGGGGATGAGGTTGATAGGGCGAGCAAGGTACAGCTACTCCTTTACTTTATAGGACGGAATTTTGAGCAGGGGGTATCGGCGTCATACATGGCTCGCAAGTTGGCTGGTTTGGCGTTTATGTTCCAAATGGCGGGCAAACGGGATGTTACAAAAGATTTTATGGTACGGCGTGCTATGCGCGGATATCGCGCTGGTCGAGCGGCTGCCGACACAAGACGCCCGGTTTCATTTGCCGTGTTAAATGAAGTGGTTACACAGCTGGAAAATGTTTGTCGGTCTAGGTTTGAGTATGTGTTGTTCAGGGTGGTATTTATATTGGCTTTTTTCGGGGCGTTTCGGGTTGGTGAATTGGTGAGTAAGAATAAAAGGGGGGAAGGCGGTTTGGATGTACAAGATGTACGGGTGCAGGGGGATGCTTTAGGTGTATTCCTCAAGAAGTCAAAGACAGACCAATTGGGAAAGGGGGCATGGGTGGAGTTGAGGTCTGTCCCAGGTTCCCCCTTGTGTCCGGTGACGGCTGTGGGGGAATTCTGTAGGGTTAGGCCTGACGGGGGGGACATTCTTTCGTCATGAGGATGTTTCGGCCCTGTCCCGTTTTCAGTTTCAGACTGTCTTTAGACAATGTTTGAGGGCGACTGGGCGAAAAGCGGAGGAGTATTCTTCCCATTCGTTCCGCATTGGGGCGGCTACCGAAGCGGTTCGTTGGGGTTTGGATGAGCAGGTAGTGCAGCGTATTGGGCGTTGGGAATCAGCACGCTTTAAGCTTTATGTTCGCCCTAACTTGTTGTAGAATGGGGGGGGGGAGGTTGTTGTTTTTTGGGAACTGGAAGGAGCGTTATAACTGATTTGCTATATTTTCTCTGTGTTTTGTTTCTTGTTTTTCAGGTGCAGCAACCTGCCTAGTATGGATATTTGGACACTCTTATGTCTATTGGGGTGCCAGAAGGGCAGATGTCAGGAAGGACGGCAGGTTGTTGGGTTTGTCGGGGGAGGAAGGGATGGTGCGGTGGATTGGTTTTCCGGGGATGTTGTGGTCTAGGGTTGTTCCGGAAATGCACAAGTTTGCTGGTCTTGATCGCCCTCCGGATGTAGTGGTATTACATGTGGGGGGTAATGATTTGGGCGTGAGGTGTGCTCGGGAACTGATTAGGGATATAAAATTTGATCTTCTGCGACTGCAATACAGCTTTCCTGATACTATATTTGTGTGGTCGGATATGGTGGCCAGGACAGCTTGGCGTTTGGCGCGCTCTGTGGCAGGATTGAATAGAGCGCGTGTGAAAGTTAATAAAGCGGTAGCAAAATTTTTTGTGAGGAATGGAGGTTTGGCTGTTCGGCACAGGGAGTTGGAGGAGGAGACATGGCGTTTTCTGCGCTCGGATGGGGTACATCTGAACGCGATTGGCATTGATTTGTGGCAGTTGGGATTACAAGATGGTGTGCAGCGAGCAGTTAGAGTTTGGAGGGCAACGCACACGTAAGGTTGTCACGTGTTCGTCCCGTGACAGTAGGTATTGGGGGTCTTTGAAGGCGGTGATGAGAATAATTGAGGTTTAAAATGGGGGTTGGGCTCATACGGATGTATGGGTGTCCTTTCCCAAAATAAAATGGCAACATTGGTGGTAGAAAAATTGCATCTGGAAGGATTAATGTGCTTGTCCCTGAGCTTTCGTAATGCACGGCGTGGGGCCTTACATGGGGATACCGATGCAACGAGTTGGAGAAAGTTAGAGTTGGCCTTCAAAGACCTCCTAGGAAAATAAAAGTTGTTATGCTGTATAGTTGGTTAATGTTATTTAAAGATATATTTATAAGCATTTAAGTTATATGTTGAAGAATGTTGATATTACTGGTATTTTTTGTTATAATAAAAAGCTGCTATGGCCATTCGACTCCAAAAGAGAAGTTTGTGTCGTCTGGTCATTGGGTAAGAAATAGATAGTGAATAAGTTTGGGTTTAACTAAGGGAGCCTCACTATATGCCACATCCCATAGTCAAGTACAGCCCGGAACTGAGCGCAGCATAGGTGTAGGGTTAGCATGACTGGGGTGGGGCTGTGAGGCGGAGATATAGGGGTTAACTAGTCAGGCAGTGGGGGGAGTTTGGGATACTTTTAGGGGGTGGAGCTTAGGCGCAGTGGTCAGTTGGGAAGAAGAAGGTAGTGAGGAAGGTGAATTTCCCGCCCGCCCTCCCTATAGGTATGTAGTAGTGTGTTCCGGGAGCTTGGAAGGATAATTTTTGTTTCTTTTAAGGGGTGTTCAATTTTAAGGGTTAGGGGTAATTATTTAAAACGTCGTAGCGGCAGTAGGTATTGGGGGTCTCTGAAGGCGGTGATGAGAATAATTGAGGTTTAAAATGGGGGTTGGGCTCATACGGATGTATGGGCGTCCTTTCCCAAAATAAAATGGCAACATTGGTGGTAGAAAAATTGCATCTGGAAGGATTAATGTGCTTGTCCCTGAGCTTTCGTAATGCACGGCGTGGGGCCTTACATGGGGATACCGATGCAACGAGTTGGAGAAAGTTAGAGTTGGCCTTCAAAGACCTCCTAGGAAAATAAAAGTTGTTATGCTGTATAGTTGGTTAATGTTATTTAAAGATATATTTATAAGCATTTAAGTTATATGTTGAAGAATGTTGATATTACTGGTATTTTTTGTTATAATAAAAGGCTGCTATGGCCATTCGACTCCAAAAGAGAAGTTTGTGTCGTCTGGTCATTGGGTAAGAAATAGATAGTGAATAAGTTTGGGTTTAACTAAGGGAGCCTCACTATATGCCACATCCCATAGTCATGCTCACAGTAAATACTTACCAAAATACGTGTAAGTTCATACATGCCAGAAGTCATTTTGGTCAGCTACGGCATAATTTAGCTTTCAAAAGTTTCTATACTGTAATGCCCCGTACACACGGTCGGACTTTGTTCGGACATTCCGACAACAAAATCCTAGGATTTTTTCCGACGGATGTTGGCTCAAACTTGTCTTGCATACACACGGTCACACAAAGTTGTCGGAAAATCCGATCGTTCTGAACGCGGTGACGTAAAACACGTACGTTGGGACTATAAACGGGGCAGTGGCCAATAGCTTTCATCTCTTTATTTATTCTGAGCATGCGTGGCACTTTGTCCGTCGGATTTGTGTACACAAGATCGAAAATTTCCGACAACGGATTTTGTTGTTGGAAAATGTTATCTCCTGCTCTCCAACTTTGTGTGTCGGAAAATCCGATGGAAAATGTCCGATGGAGCCCACACACGGTCGGAATTTCCGACAACACGCTCCGATCGGACATTTTTCATCAGAAAATCCGACCGTGTGTACGTTGCATTAGTCAGCCCAAAGTACACATCCATCTACCTGCAAGCAAAATTGGCCTACAAACTGGGAAATACTCCTAAATCTGCCTGGTTGAAGGTTAAACTGAGTGTTTTCAGTATACAGTTATATACTGGGACTAGCAAAAGTAATTGTATATTTATTCTGCAGTGCTTCTTCTAGTGATATTTGATACTCAGGCTTCTACAATGAGATCTAAAATACTCTACAATTATTTGTTGTATGTAAAAAAAAATTAGATATTACTAAAGGCCAACTGAGAACAATAAGCAGTACTTTGCTACTGTTAATTCTGAGTACCGTTTTAATTACAGAATGCTAGTGAATATAAAATTGTTTGAAAAACTTTGTGCTTTCATTGTCAATTTTTTTTACCTTCTTTTACAGCTTTATGACTACTATATTTTCTCTGTATGTGCAGTGAATATGTGATTTCTGTTTAAATGGTATACGTTTGGGATCTCACCAAGCGTAAAACGTGCTATTACTTTAATTTTAATTATGATTGCAATTAAAAATATAAGAAAGTTACACCATCAAAAACACATTTTTATGGTCAATGTTTGAAAGTTTTGTAGTAATCTCTGTAAGGTAATTCTTAGTTCTAGGCCATAAAATAAAAAAGTATACAACAAAATGTACTTCTAATTGAAAAATATAAAATGGCATTATGCCTTCATAAAAATACTTAATACGTTGTTATTATTCTATCAATATTAACTTTTTAATTGTGTATAACTATTTTATTGCTATGCTTACAATTACATTTCTAGATATAAACCATCATTTCAGGGGTAGTAATTCATAGCCTGTAAAATATTCTCAGGGTGAAAATTTGCCTTACCGGTTCTTAAAAAACAAGGTCTAAATGCAATACTAGAAGAAAAGTTCAAAGCTAATGTTTAGCAATTTTAATCTGTGTCCAGATATAAGAAAAGTATAAAACGGTTGTCTTCCAGAACTAAAACACATATATGTTCAAAATATATTGCTTTTGGCACCATTCAAAGTAGGGGTGAAAGCATATCCCTGAGTCCCAGAACATGGAGTGCAGGCTTATTCCGATACCATTCCAGTGGGCTAGTAAGTGTAAAAGAGGAAAGGATTGCCGCTACCCCCGACCAGCCCAGGTGAATAAACGGTAAGGAGCGACCTCAGCCTATCATACCACACACCCTGATACATTTCACCCTGCCCACTGGGGCTTAGTCATAGGACATATGAGAGTCATGGCCTTAGTGATATTGAATTTGCAGTACAAAGGTACACAACAGTACACAGGAACCCAGGGTCCTGCCCAAAGAGAACAGGCTTTAAATGTCTCTTTAGATCCCTGAAGTCTCCACAAAGCAAATCTGTCCTACACCAACATTGGTTGGCACCTGCACTAAAACAATGGAGTTAAAGAGGAAGTAAACCCCGATGGGTTTTACTTCCTCTTTTGCTCCCCGGAAGGCCTGTAAATAAAAAGCATAATGGCCTAGCATGCATCACATACTAGCCCATTATATGACATTTACCTGCAAAGAAAGCCTGCGCTGTCCCCTGAGCAGGCCACGTCCATGGACTGGCCGGAATCACGTGATGTCACAACCGCGCATGCACACAGGAGTGTCAGTCACGGCACATGCTGGGGGAAGAAACAGCACAGTGGTCCATTTCTTCACAGCGCATGCGCCGAAGATGACATTGGCGCACTACAAGTGAAATATCTCCTAAATGGCGCATGTTATAAATGAAAAAAGATCAAAGATTTAAAAAAATGCATGTTCTTCATTTCTGTTATAACATTTTGCAAATGAGTAATTTTTCTTCATAAATTTTGGCCAAAATTATACTTAAAAATAACCCAAATCAGAGTATGTTATTTGGTCTGTGTGAAAGTTATAGGATCTATAAGCTATAGTGCCAATCGCTGAAAATTTATCACACCTAATGTACTCTGTAACCCAAAATGGTGCAGCGTAACTCTCCTATAAACATAAATACCATAAATCAACAGTGTCAAAAATACATAACATGTAACAGAACGCATAAAATGTGCATCAAAAATTGGATAATTTCTTCCAAAAATATATATGTATAACATAGTCCAACCAATGTCCACGTGTGCAACTAAAATATGTGAAAACTGAAATCTAACTTCAGTCAACGAAAAACACCATGGTGACAAAACTGAATAAAGTGAATCCATCAACCATGCAGATTGGCCTCTCACCTCACTGAAATGACCACTGCATTACCAGTAGGTCACACCAAGCAGTAAAACCAATTAAAGTATTTGTCATTTGGCCCCCTGTAACACCTAAGCAACCTGGCTGATCCTGACAGTTTCTCCCCACCCCTCTGTAAACTGACCATGGTGTAACATGACTGCTGAGACCAGATACCGTGGTCAGCTTACATGCCTCCTTCATCAGCAGCCTGCTATCTGCTCTCCTCTCTGCTCCTGTGTCCTCCTCCCCCTCTCCTCTCTGTCTGTGTGTGAGTCACCCCTTCCCCCTCCTGCTTCTCTCATAACATTAACCTGTATACACCATCAGCACTGCCTCCTATTGCAGTGTCCCCGTCTGTGAATGATTTATAAATATAAATGCTATGAATACCTTATTTCAGAGCTGAGATTGCGATCACATGACCAGCCAGCTCTCTACTTCTCTCATCCTCTCCTCCTCCCCTCCAGACTGACATCAGCAGAGGAATCTCGGCTCCGCCAGGTGCATCTCTCAGAGGAGGAAAGGAGAAAGCTGGCCAGTCATGTGATCGCAATCTCGGCAGTGAAATTTGGTATTTGCAGCATTTATTTTTCATAAACCACACACAGAGGGGGATACTACAAAAGGAGGCACTGATGGTGTATACAGGTTAGAGTGGCTTAACAACCACTTTAAGTTTTGAATCACTTATAGGTGTTGGCTAGCAATTCACTCAGCACAGATTTATATACCAATTAGATTGCGCTGATTGATCACTTATGCCGCGTACAGACGATCGGACATTCCGACAACAAAACCATGGATTTTTTTCCGACGAATGTTGGCTCATACTTGTCTTGCATACACACGGTTGCACAAATGTTGTCGGAAATTCCGATCACCAAGAACGCAGTGATGTACAACACGTACAACGGCACTATAAAAAGGAAGTTCAATACCAAGTGCACCACCCTTTGGGCTCCTTCTGCTAATCTCATGTTAGTAGAAGTTTGGTGAAAGACGATTCGTGCTTTTCAGCCTTGTGCTTTTCAGTTTTTTACTGCTCTTCAGTTTGTGCTTGTGGGTTCATATCTGCTTTTCAGTGCGTTCTTCTCTGCTCATTTCTGATTTTCAGCTCGCTCTTCTTAGGCCTTTCTGATTTTCAGTGCGTTTAGTTCGTTCTGGCCAGCTGACAGTTTTGAAGCCACGTTGCGGGTACGTACTCGTCGTAGAGTTTGTGCTCCTGTAAAATCACATTCTATGTATTTAATGTTTGCTAATGTATTGTAGTTATTTCATCATTTCTTAATTACCATGATTTTAATATGCTGTGAATGTCCTCTTTGTCCTCATGCATGTTGGAAGCTTTTAAAGTTCCTTTTTTGTTCTTCATGCATATTTGCCTTCACTAACCTGCCCAGCATGCTATCCTGGGCCCATACACACCTAGCCTAGTCACTTAACAATGTATTTTGTCTGCTCCATTGTAGTGTTTACCCTAAACACCCCCTAAAATGTGTTTAAATGTTATTTGTGTCCTTAAATTCAGGCAGAGTGCAAGAGGCTTTTTTTGGGGGGCTCAAACTCATTTGGAACCCTCCCTCCCCCCGACCACTAAGTTAGCTGATACCAATACTCTGCTGACTTTGTCAAACCCATACACACTATACGTACCTCTTTTTTATGCAGATTTATGAATTAATTCACCAAGCATGCAGTGCAAGGGCCTGCCTGAATACTTTCAAATGGTACTGTTTAAAGTTTTGTTCTCCTATTATCTTAATAGGTAATTGCAGAATGTAAAAATGTTGTTCAATTTGTACAGTGTTTATTCATATTTTTGTATTATGACACTTCTTACCTGTCCAGTGGTAATGAGGGGCTGGCCAAAGTAACACACATTATGTATGGAGAGGGTTACCTGTCCAAAACACCCCCCCTCTAAAATTTTTACAATGTGCCATCAGAGGGTGTGAGGAATCTGATAATAGGACCCTATACTTTTGTCTTTAAATACTCCTTAAAATAAATGTTATACTGATGTTGGCCAAGAATGCTTGTGTCTAATCTGCTTGCAATGTTATGTGCAAAAGTACAATTTTTTCTTTTCTTGGTTGACTGCACAGTTTCCTTCAAACCCACAGGAATGGCAGACGGTGGCCTCCCAGTTTGCCCAGCGGTGGGACTTTCCTAACTGCGGAGGGGCAATAGATGGGAAACACGTCCACATTGTCCCACCCCCCAACTCGGGGTCATACTATTATAGCTATAAGGGGTTTAATAGTATTGTGTTGTTGGTGGTGGTGTTGGTGACATACAAGTTTTTGTATGTGGACGTGGGGAAGAATGGCCGGATGTTGGATGGTGGAGTTATCGCCCAGACCGAGTTCTACAGATGGCTCCAGAATGGTGGCTTGGGCTTGCCACCTGCGGAATACAACGTGGCTGGTCTTCCGTTTGTGTTCATCGCTGATGAAGCATTTGGGCTAGGTAAACATTAAGGATGAGCCCAATGTTCGAGTCAAATGTAAGTTCAACTCGAACATCGGGTGTTTGCTGAATAGCGAACAATTTGGGGTGTTCGCGGCAAATTCGAAAGCCGCAAAACACCCTATAAAATTCTATGGAAGAAATCATATGTGCTAATTTTAAAGGCTAATATGCAAGTTATTTTCATAAAAAGTGTTTGGGGACCCAGGTCCTGCCCCAGGGGACATGTATGAATGTAAAAAAGTTTTAAAAACGGCCTCTTTTTCGGGAGCAGTGATTTTAATAATGCTTAAAGTGAAACAATAAAAACAATAAAAATGAAATATTCCTTTTAAATTTCGTATCTGGGGGGTGTTTATAGTATACCTGTAAAGTGGCACATTGTTCCTGTGCTTAGAATAGTCTCTGCACAAAATGAAATTTCTAAAGGAAAAAAAGTCATTTAAAAGTAATAGTGGCTATAGTGAATTGTCAGGTCTCGGCAAAACAGATAAAAGTCATTGAAAAAAATGGCATGGGATCCCCCCCAGTCCATTACCAGGCCCTTTGGGTCTTGTATGAATATTAAGGGGAACCCCAAACCAAAATTTAAAAAAAATTGCGTGGGGGTCCTCCCAATTTCTATACCAGGCCCGTCGGGTTTGGAATGGATATTAAGGGGAACCCTGCGCCAATTTTTTTTTTTTTAAATGGCGTAGGGGTCCTCCTCAAAATCCATACCAGACCCTTCAGGTCTGGTATGAATTTTAAGGGGAACCCTGCGCCAAAATAAAAAAAATGGTGGTCCATAAAAATCTATAGCTGACCCTTATCTGAGCACGCAACCTAGCAGTCTGCAGGAAAAGAAGGGGGATGAGAGAGTGGCCCCCTCCTGAACTGTACCAGGCCACATGCCCTCAACATGGGGAAGGTACTTTGGGGTAGCCCCCCAAAGCACTCTGTCCCCATGTTGATGGGGACAAGTGCCTCATCCCCACAACTCTTGCCCAGTGGTTGTGGGGGTCTGCGGGTGGGGACTTATCAGCATCTTGAAGCCCCCTTTAACAAGGGGACCCCCAGATCCTGGCCTCCCCCCTGTGTAAAATGGTAACGGGGTACAAATGTACCCCTACCATTTCACAAAAAAAGTGTCAAAATGGTACAAAAGACAAGACACAGCTTGGTACAAGTTCTTTATTAAAAAATTATAAAAAATATGTCACACGAAGTCCATTCATCTTCTCTCGCTCCGCCGTTGGACCGAAAAATAAAAAACCTCGCAGGCCACCGCCAATCCACCTCCATGGGAGGCACCCGCTGTATGATGTGTCCTCGCAGGTGACAGTTCTTTTATAACTGAGGGTGGGGCCACACAGTGATGTACCCGGGTGACCCCACCCCCCTTGGTTACATAACTGGGTGGCCCCAACCCCTCTGACGCCCCAGGAAAGCCATGGGGAAGTCCCTGTATGTCAGATGGGGTAGGGTCACCCGGGAACATCACCGTGTGGCCCCGCCCTCAGTTATAAAAGAACTGTCAAAGCAAAGATGCGTCATACGGCGGGTGCCTCGCATGGAGGCAGGTCAGTCGCGGCTTTGTTATTTTTCTCTTTTTTGGTCCGTCGGCGGAGCGAGAGAAGAAGATGGACTTCGTGGGACATTTTTTTTTTTTAATAAAGGACTTGTCCCAATCTGTGTCTTGTCTTTTGTACCATTTTGACACTTTTTTTGTGAAATGGTAGGGGTACATTTGTACCCCATTACCATTTGACACAGGGGGGAGGCCGGGATCTGGGGTTCCCCTTGTTAAAGGGGGTTTCCAGGTTCTGATAAGCCCCCTGCCCGCAGACCCCCACAACCACCGGGCAAGGGTTGTGGAGATGAGGCCCTTGCCCCCATCAACATGGAGACAAGGTGCTTTGGGGGGCTACCACAAAGCACCCTCCTCATGATGAGGGCATGTGGCCTGGTACAGTTCAGGAGGGGGGCACTGTCTTGCCCCCCACTCTTTTCCTGCGGCCTGCCAGGTTGCGAGCACGGATAAGGATCTAGTATGGATTTTTGGGGGAACCCACGCCATTTTTTTTATTCTGGTGCGGGGCTTCCCTTAAAATCCATACCAGACCTGAAGGGTCTGGTATGGAATTTGGGGGGACCCCCACGCAATTTTTTTTAATTTTGGTTCCCCCTAATATTCATACCAGACCCAAAGGGCTGGGGGGATCCTATGCCATTTTTTTCAATGACTTTTATCTGTATTACCGGGACCTGACAATTCACTATAGCTGCTATTACTTTTAAATGACTTTTTTTCCTTTAGAAAAGTCATTTTGTGCAGGGACTATTTTAAACACAAGAAAAATGTGCCACTTTACAGGAACACTATAGTCACTCCCCATGTACAAAATTTAAAAGGAATATTTCACTTTTATTGCTTCACTTTAAGCATTATTAAAATCACTGCTCCCGAAAAAACAACCATTTTTACAACTTTTTTTGCATTCGTACATGTCACCTGGGGCAGGACCCAGGTCCCCAAACACTTTTTTATGAAAATAACTTGCATATTAACCCTTAAAATTAACACTTTTGATTTTTCACATTCGTGTCCAATAGACTTTAACGGTGTTTGCGTGTTCGAACAAATTTTTTGCCTGTTCGCATGTTCTGCTGTGAACCGAACCGGGGGTGTTTGGCTCATCCATAGTGAACATCTGATGAGGTAATTTCCCATGTGGACCCTCACCAGAGGGTTTTTAACTACTGGCTGGCCAGAGCTAGAAGAGTGGTGGAGCATGCTTTCGGCATAATGGCCAGCCGGTTCCGCCTATTTCTGAAACCAATCCACATGGCGGAATATAAATTGAACCATATTGTGTTTGCCTGCTGCATTCTGCACAATTATCTATGAAAAATGCCACAAACTATGTGGCCTCAGTTGGGACCGAGGCCGGCTTTCCTGATCCTTCAACCCTGATGGCACTTGAAGCTGGCCGTCCTGGCTTGCCCCCCCAAAGCGCCGCAAAGTGAGACAAAAATATCTGCAGTACTTTGTGGGTAGGGGGGCATTGATATGCCAGCAAATGTGTGAAACATTTTTGAATTGAATTTTTATTTTAAACTGAACTAATATTTCATTTGATTTACTGCTTGTGTTTCTTTTAGCTGTCTCCTAGGTTCTCCAATGGGCTTTTCTTTTTGGCCATTTTCTTCAATAGTGCAAACATAATTTATTTGATACATGAGGTGACAATCTCTTCTTCAGCTAACTATTATGTTGTGGGTTTGCTACACACACACATTGTTTTTGTTGTTAATGTATGTAATGTATTAATGATAAAAATATTTATCCTTTTCAGCACCATGAAATAATTGTTTTGAGTCCCTAAAATGGCCTGATTGGGGCCAATTTTAGAGCACTGTGTGGGTTATTTACTAAAAGCAAATCCTTGAAAGTGCACTTGTAGTGCAAAGTGGATTTGCCTTTAGTAAATACCCCCATTGTCACTGTAAACACCAACTTACTGCAAAAACTGGTATGGAGCATTGAAAGAAGAAGCCACACATTGTTGAGTAGAAAACATTTTACTCTGTGCACATTCAAATGTGTGTTAGAAAAGGGTCTTTGGTGTATAACATTTTTATGTTTGACATTAGAAATATAATTTTTTGGGTTAAACAGGCATGTTTAAAACCATAACATACAAAACTCAGGAACTTACAAAGTTCAACTTTGAAAAAGTGAAGGCAATATCAGACATTAGTATGTCAAAACTGTGTTGATCTTGCCTTCATCAGATGGGGTGATGTCACCCCTGTAAAAGCCAAATTTTGAAGATGCACACAAATTAGGAGTCAAAATGTGGATTTCCCTCCTGATCCCATGCCTAATATCAACATGTGCTAGTGCCCATCATGGGGGATCAATGGATGTGTTTCGGGGGTGCAACCCCTTCCTTCCTCTCATCTACTTGAGTTGCGAGGAAGGGGTTGCACCCACAAAACGCGTACATTGATATCCTGTGATGGTAGATAGCATATGTTGACACACTGTGTGCATCTTCAAAATGTGGCTTTCAAATTACTTTAAAACTTGATTTAAAATAGTAAAGTCCACGAAAAAACGGTTCAATTTGTGTTTTTTTAGATCCTGCCTAAAACATCAACGATGTTCTTAATTTTTTGTTGAACATCATTGATGTTTTCCTTTATCTTTTCTAAATCACGATTGCACACCATGATCTCCCCAATGATGACGTGTGCACTTGCACTGGTGAAATGAGTTTCTTCTTCCACAACATCCACATCACCTAAACAAAACACACCATGTATTATAAATATGCAGGCATGCATCTATTACCTGAAGCTGTGGTCTCAGACACTGACCTGTTGTGGTCACTATTTCGCCCCCTTCATGTACCTCGGAATTCACATCTTCAGGTTGTGATGTGGGGATTTCCCCTTTAGAAGGTGTGGGGTTCGTGGTATCCTCAGATGTCCTGAGTCTTTTCTCCACATGTGAAAAAAAAAAAAAAGGTATACTTAGCACACAGATATTTGAGGCAAGAAATAGGAATATGAAACATTGCTTGGAAGTGTCGTACAATTGTCTGTTTTGGCAGGGTTCCAAGCTGAAGACATGTTTTTTTCCCCTTTCTTCAAGCTGGAATACTTACCTTTTTTGTTAAAGTTTCACACATGGAGACACCCCTAGTATCCACTGGAGCACCTGTGTGGGACACCCTAAAAAGGGTGTTCTGGTGTGCCACACTAGTGCTCCTGCATCCAGATGTGTAAACAGCTGCTGAGTGTCCTTTCCTAATGCCCCGTACACACGGTCAGACTTTGTTCGGACATTCCGACAACAAAATCCTAGGATTTTTTCCGACGGATGTTGGCTCAAACTTGTCTTGCATACACACGGTCACACAAAGTTGTCGGAAAATCCGATCGTTCTATACGCGGTGACGTAAAACACGTACGTCGGGACTATAAACGGGGCAGTGGCCAATAGCTTTCATCTCTTTATTTATTCTGAGCATGCATGGCACTTTGTCCGTCGGATTTGTGTACACACGATAGGAATTTCCGACAACGGATTTTGTTGTCGGAAAATTTTATCTCCTGCTCTCCAACTTTGTGTGTCGGAAAATCCGATGGAAAATGTCTGATGGAGCCCACACACGGTCGAAATTTCCGACAACACGCTCCGATCGGACATTTTCCATCGGAAAATCCGACCGTGTGTACGGGGCATTACACTGAATTAGGTTTGCATTTCATTCTAGTTAAAACACATCTAGACAACATTGTAATAAACTTATTTTAATACAAATAGGCCTGAACAAATGTAGTTTGTAGCAAAAACATTGTATTAGTGGGCAAACAATGTTTACTATGAACGATTACTGTCCCCGTGAACCTGAAACTTGCCATTTTAAACACCATTTTAAACTGTACAACAGTAAAGAAAAGCACATGGAGCAGCATGCAAGTAATAATCATAATTGGAACACATGACAAATATTTACTTTTTTGCAGCACTCTCTTGATCCTTCTGTACTGATCGTGCTCCCTCAATTTGAGGTCTGACCATCGTTTCCTCAGTTGCTCCTTGGATCGTTGTACCCCAAAATTCTTCTGTAGACTTTTCACAACTTTAGTCATGATTTTGGCCTTACATTTGGGTTTCTGTACGGTCCATATTTCCCGTCATAGTTGGCCCTCTTCAAGATGTCCACCATCTCAACAAAGGCCATATTTGAGGCCTTAAATCTTCTCCAGGATCAGGACGTTTCTGTCTCCGGGCTTTAGTCATTTATGCTCTCTGCTGCATGCACCTGTTGTTTTCTGGCATGTGCTCTCCCATTTCTCTCTTCCTTCCACTCTTCCTTCCACCTCAGATGAGGCTTCAGACGTACAACCTGGGTCCACCCAGGAAGAAGATATGGAGGAGCCCAGCTTGAGCCAGGTATAGCATTGTTCAACTAGATGTTATTATTGATCACTAATTTTCATATTTAACAAAGTGGTTTACATATCAATAGACAGTAGTAACCAAAAATTATTGGGACAAGAATGAAAAATGCTGGGGTCAGAAGGATAGTCTTTTCTAACCAAAAAACAAAAACTATGTCCCATTTTCATACACAGGAAAGTCTCAGCCAGGAGAAGGCTGTGGAAAGTGGCAGCCAGGAGGTGGCCAGGGAAAGTGGCACCCAGGAGGTGGCCATGCCCAGTAGCCTGACCGAATCACAGGTTCCTCCCCTCCGCCTTCCAACAAGAAGGCCCAGGAAGAGGAGGAACGTGGAGGGGTCAGCGCTTGGTTTGATTCAGCAGGCTACTGCGGTCCTCACAACAACCCCCAGTGTTCAAGAGGCCTTTGCGTCTATTATGGCCAGTAAGATACACGAAATGGAGGTGGGCCAACACCTCATCAGTGAGGAGCTCATATTTCACGTCCTAAATAAGAGGGTGATGGGCGAACTCACAAAAAAAGTAATGTATGTGAGTTGGACCATACTCCTCCTCCACCTCCTGCCACAACTCCAACACCACAGCCACAGCCTGGAAGGAAGCATGGAAGGAAGACAAGAGAGTGATAGCCTGGGTTCGGTCTGGTCTGGCAAAAGACGCAGGCTGTTGTAAGACCACAGCCTCGGGACATATATGTCATCTGCTGCTGCTCCTGATCTCTCTGAGTCCTGGACCGGATTGTGCTCCCTATTAAATGGACTCCTCAGGCTACCAATTTTGCCTGTCAAATAATTGATGTCTACCCTGGGGTACAGTCAACAGTTTATTCAACGTTGCCTTCCTCTTTATTTTGTTATGACCCCTAATAAATTTCTATTTTTTTTTAATCCTTGGCTATGTGTTTTACTTCAAATAGGACAGTTTGTTTGTGATTAGGCAGGTACATTTCAAAAATACAATGTCAAATTAATAGGGGACACCAACACCAACCAACCTCTTTGAGGTTAAAACATACAACATAATAACAGTGTTGTGGTAACTTGACACAAAACGACAAAAAATATTATGGAGATCATTATAAAAAAAAAATCAGGATATCTTGATAAAAAGAAAAAAAAAGTAGATCACTGTAAAAAAAAATTATAAACATTATTCTGGAGATATGGCGAAAAAAAAAAAAAGATTATTCAGGAGATCACGAGAAATAATAAAGAAATCAGTTTGTCAGAACTCTGTGAATATCAGCAGCAAAACGACTTCATTATTCTAGCATTATAAAGAAGAAGAGAATGTGCTGCATTGAAAGATTAAAAACTTTGCAGCGTGACCAGTGCCATCTTAAGAGCATTTTAGGCCCCCGGGCAATATAGTGCACTGGGGCCCTGTCTACACAATCACACATGATTGCCCATCAAATGCAGCTTTACTGTCCCCTTGAATGCAGCCTCACTGTGCCCATCAAATGCAGCCTCACTGTGTCCATGAATGCAGCCTCACTGTGCCCACCATTGCAGCCTCACTGTGCCCACCAATGCAGCCTCACTGTGCCCACCATTGCAGCCTCACTGTGCCCATGAATGCAGCCTCACTGTGCCCACCATTGCAGCCTCACTGTGCCCATGAATGCAGCCTCACTGTGCCCACCATTGCAGCCTCACTGTGCCCGTGAATGAAGTCTCACTGTGCCCACCATTGCAGCTTCACAGTGCCCATCATTGCACCCTCACTGTGATAGGTGGAACCGGGGGCATTACTAGGTATAAAAAAGACCAGGGGCTTCAGTCCGAAGTCCAAGGCCGGCAGTGGCGGCGGCAGGGGGGGTGTTGGGCTCACTTGTTGGTTGCTGCCTGGCTCACCATTGCCCATCCATGCTGACCACTAAACTGAACTACAAGACCCCTACACTACTGATCCCCCCTGACACATACACTGATCCTCCCTGACACCTACACTGACCCCCCCTGACACCTACATTGACCCCCTGACACCTACACTGATCCTCCCTGACACATAAACTGATCCCTCTCCTGACACATACACTGATCCCTCTCCTGACACATACACTTTACCCCCCCGACACATACACTGACCCACCCTGACACATACACTGATCCCCCTGACACATACACTGATCCCTCTCCTGACACATACACCGATCCCTCCCCTGACACATACACTGATCCCCCTGACACATACACTGATCCCCTGACACATACACTGATCCCTCTCCTGACAGTACACTTATCCCCCTGACACCTACACTGATCCCCCTGACACATAAACTGATCCCTCTCCTGACACATACACTGATCCCTCTCCTGACACATACACTGATCCCTCTCCTGACACATACACTGATACCCCCTGACACATACACTGATCCCTCTCCTGACACATACACTGATCCCTCTCCTGACAGTACACTTATCCCCCTGACACATAAACTGATCCCCCCTGACACATACACTGATCCCCCTCCTGACACATACACTGATCCCCCTCCTGACACATACACTGATCCCTCTCCTGACACATATAGTTACATAGTTACATAGTAGGTGAGGTTGAAAAAAGACACAAGTCCATCAAGTCCAGCCTATGTGTGTGATTATGTAAACATACACTGATCCCCCTCCTGACACATACACCGATCCCTCTCCTGACACATACAACGATCCCTCTCCTGACACATACACTGATCCTTCTCCTGACACATACACTGATCCCTCTCCTGACACATACACTGATCCCCCCTGACACATACACTGATCCCCCTCCTGACACATACATACCTCCCAACTTTTGAACTTCAGAATGAGGGACACTTTAAGGAGTGAGTGAGCTGTGGCGCAAAGCGTGCCATGCAAAATATGGCTGTGGCCAAACACCTATCAGTGGGAGAAGCTTAAGGGTGAAGGGCTTGTGTACAAACTGCAGGGTTAAAGAGTATGCTATGTATAGAGTGCAGGGTTGAGGAGTGTGCTGTGTACAAAGTGTAGGGTTGAGGGGTGTGGCTGTGGCACTGTTAAAAAGACAGGGAGAAGGCTGACATTATAATTGTTAGAGGGATACAGGCTATGTACTATACAGTAACAGTAAATCACAGAGCCAGATGTAACCTACTAACCTGTGTGATCATTTACTAAATGTCCTCAGTCTGGTCACCTTGTGCTGTGCCAGGAAGAAACTGTCCCCTATATGGGAGCTCCCTGTCACCATCTGTTGCCACCCCCATGCCCAGAGCAGTCATTGCCCCCCCCATGCCCCCAGGTGAGTGGCATCCTCCCCAGTCACTGTTTGCCCACCTGTCAGCAGGCACATAACTACATACCTGTATCCTGTAGTTAGGGGGGCAGCCCATTGCTCAGCACAAACCATCTCCAGACTGGCAGTGGTGTGGTTGCTCTTCAGGTAGTTGTTCATTTGAAGAGCCAGCCTTTGTAGGTGTCAGGGCCGGGGGTTTAAAAATGTAAGGCAAATGGAGAGAAGAATGCCCAAAGGACCACAACATTGAGCCACTGAGCAACAGTGACCAATCTGAATAAGAAAAATAACATATACAGAAATGAATTACAAAAAAATCCTTTATTACTACAAAAAATTATATAAAATAAAGTGCAAAAAAACACAGAAACCACCTTCTGTCACCAGTAAAAGACAATGTTGTCTATGAAAACCAAAAATTGCATCCAGGCGCCATGCTCACATACATACAGTCCACACATTCATTGAATAGTACAGCCAAAAGATGGAATATTGTGTATGAGGGCCACCTGAACAATGTCCTCAGAGAGATGCTGCAGATAAAGGTTCGACAATGGCACAGTGAACCAGCCTAATGGCTCAGATCTGTAACAGCCAATGAAGGCTTAAATTATGCATTTTCTGCTGCAGCACCCCTACACAGAAACATACCGGGTACACATAGAGGGTCACATAAATCAAACAAAAGCACCCAGAGCATCAGCTGCAAGAAGAGAAATTAATAATGGCATGCCTACGTATACTTCAATAGATAGTGACTGTACCTGCCTAAATTAATTATTCAAAAAGTACCACTGACCATTAGTGAATGGGCTGGTAATATAAAAAAACTTATGCTCAAAAATTGTCTACATACAGTCACTCCTCTCTATCCTTGGGTATGAGCAGGCTAGGAATTGAATAGAAGGTAGTGGCCGCTAGGGATGAGCCGAACACCCCCTGTTCGGTTCGCACCAGAACATGCGAACAGGCAAAAAATTTGTTCGAACACGCGAACACCGTTAAAGTCTATGAGACACGAACATGAATAATCAAAAGTGCTAATTTTGAAGGCTTATATGTAAGTTATTGTCATAAAAAGTGTTTGGGAACCCGGGTCCTGCCCCAGGGGACATGGATCAATGCAAAAAAAAGTTTTAAAACTGACTTTTTTCGGGAGCAGTGATTTTAATAATGCTTAAAGTGAATTAATAAAAGTGTAATATTCCTTTAAATTTTGTACCTGGGGTGTCTATAGTATGCCTGTAAAGGGGCGCATGTTTCCCGCGTTTAGAACAGTCTGACAGCAAAATGACATTTCAAAGGAAAAAAAGTCATTTAAAACTACTCGCGGCTATTAATGAATTGCCGGTCCGACAATACACATAAAAGTTCATTGATAAAAACGGCATAGGAATTCCCCACAGGGGAACCCCGAACCAAAATAAAAAAAAATGACGTGGGGGTCCCCCTAAATTCCATACCAGGCCCTTCAGGTCTGGTATGGATATTAAGGGGAACCCCGGCCAAAATTAAAAAAAAAAAATGGCGTGGGGTCCCCTTCAAAATCTATACCAGACCCTTTAGGTCTGGTATAGATTTTAAGGGGAACCCCGCGCCAAAATTAAAAAAAAATGGTGTGGGGTCCCCCCAAAAATCCATACCAGACCCTTATCCGAGCACACAACCTGGCAGGCCGCAGGAAAAGAGGGGAGGACGAGAGAGCAGCCCCCCTCCTGAACCGTACCAGGCCACATGCCCTCAACATTGGGAGGGTGCTTTGGGGTAGCCCCCAAAACACCTTGTCCCCATGTTGATGGGGACAAGGGCCTCATCCCCACAACCTTTGCCCGGTAGTTGTGGGGGTCTGCGGGCAGGAGGCTTAACGGAATCTGGAAGCCCCCTTTAACAAGGGGACCCCCAGATCCCGGCCCTCCCCCCTGTGTGAAATGGTAAGGGGGTACGAAAGTACCCCTACTATTTCACAAAAAAAGTGTCAAAAATGTTAAAAATGACAAGAGACAGTTTTTGACAATTCCTTTATTTAAATGCTTCTTCTTTCTTCTATCTTCTTTCTTCTATCTTCCTTCAGTTTCTTCCTCCATCTTCTTCTTCTTTTTCTGGTTCTTCTGGATTTTTCTCCGGTGTTCTCGTCCGGCATCTTCCTCGGTGGCGCCGGCGTCTTCTTCCCTTCGTCTTCTGGGCCGCTCCGCATCCAGCATGATGGGAGGCTCCCGCTATGTGACGCTTCTCCTCTTCTGACGGTTCTTAAATAAAGGAGGGCAGGGACACCCGGTGACCCCGCCCCCTCTGACGCACAGGGACTTCCCTGTGGCATTCCCCATGATGTCAGTGGGGGCGGACAGGGAAGTCACCGTGCATCAGAGGGGTGCGGGGTCACCGAGTGGCCCCACCCTCCGTTATTTAAGAACCATCAGAAGAGGAGAAGCGTCACACAGCGGGAGCCTCCCATCATGCTGGATGTGGAGCGGCCCAGAAGACGAAGGGAAGAAGACGCCGGCGCCGCGGAGGAAGATGCCAGATGAGAACACCGGAGGAAGAACCAAAAGAAGATGAAGGAAGAAACTGAAGGAAGATAGAAGAAAGAAGATAGTAGATAGAAGAAAGAAGATAGAAGAAAGAAGAAGCATTTAAATAAAGGAATTGTCAAAAACTGTCTCTTGTCATTTTTAAAATTTTTGACACTTTTTTGTGAAATGGTAGGGGTACTTTTGTACCCCCTTACCATTTCACACAGGGAGAGGGCTGGGATCTGGGGGTCCCCTTGTTAAAGGGGGCTTCCAGATTCCGATAAGCCCCCCACCCGCAGACCCCCACAACCAATGGCAAGGGTTGTGGGAATGAGGCCCTTGTCCCCATTAACAAGGTGTTTTGGGGGGCTACCCCAAAGCATCCTCCCAATGTTGAGGGCATGTGGCCTGGTATAGTTCAGGAGGGGGGCGCTCTCTCGCCCCCCCTCTTTTCCTGCGGTCTGCCAGGTTGCATGCTTGGATAAGGATCTGGTATGGATTTTTGGGGAGACCCACGCCATTTTTTTTTAATTTTGGAGCGGGGTTCCCCTTAAAATCCATACCAGACCTGAAGGGTCTGGTATAGATTTTGAGGGGGGCCCCACGCCATTTTTTTTTTAAATTTTGGCCGGGGTTCCCCTTAATATTCATACCAGACCTGAAGGGCCTGGTATGGAATTTAGGGGGACCCCACGTCATTTTTTTAAAATTTTGGTTCGGGGTTCCCCTGTGGGGAATTCCTATGCCGTTTTTATCAATGAACTTTTATGTGTATTGTCGGACCGGCAATTCATTAACCACTTCAGCCCCGGAAGGATTTATCCCCTTCCTGACCAGAGCACTTTTTACAATTTGGCACTGCATCGCTTTAACTGCTAATTGCGCGGTCATGCAATGCTGTACCTAAACGAAATTTGCGTCCTTTTCTTCCCACAAATAGAACTTTCTTTTGATGGTATTTGATCACCTCTGCCGTTTTTATTTTTTGCGCTATAAACGGAAAAAGACCGAAAATTTTGAAAGAAAATGATATTTTCTACTTTTTGTTATAAAAAAAATTCAATAAACTCAATTTTAGTCATACATTTAGGCCAAAATGTATTCGGCCACATGTCTTTGGTAAAAAAAATGTCAATAAGCGTATATTTATTGGTTTGCACAAAAGTTATAGCATCTACAAACTAGGGTACATTTTCTGGAATTTACACAGCTTTTAGTTTATGACTGCCTATGTCATTTCTTGAGGTACTAAAATGGCAGGGCAGTACAAAACCCCCCAAATGACCCCATTTTGGAAAGTGGACACCCCAAGGAAATTGCTGAGAGGCATGTTGAGCCCATTGAATATTTATTTTTTTTGTCCCAAGTGATTGAATAATGACAAAAAAAAAAAAAAATTACAAAAAGTTGTCACTAAATGATATATTGCTCACACAGGCCATCGGCATATGTGGAATTGCAGCCCAAAATACATTCAGCTGCTTTTCCTGAGTACGGGGATACCACATGTGTGGGACTTTTTGGGAGCCTAGAAGCGTATGGGGCCCCGAAAACCAATCACTGCCTTCAGGATTTCTAAGGGCGTAAATTTTTGATTTCACTCCTCACTACCTATTACAGTTTTGAAGGCCATAAAATGCCCAGATTGCACAAACCCCCCCCAAATGACCCCATTTTGGAAAGTAGACACCCCAGGCTATTTGCTGAGAGGCATGTTGAGTCCATGAAATATTTTATATTTTGACACAAGTTGCGGGAAAGTGACAAATTTTTATTTTTTTTGCACATAGTTGTCACTAAATGATATATTGCTCAAACATGCCATGGGCATATGTGGAATTACACCCCAAAATACATTCTGCTGCTTCTCCTGAGTACGAGAATACCACATGTTTAGGACTTTTTGAGAGCCTAGCCGCGTACAGGGCCCCGAAAACCAAGCACCGCCTTCAGGATTTCTAAGGGTGTAAATGTTTGATTTCATTCCTCACTACCTATCACAGTTTTGAAGGCCATAAAATGCCAAGATGGCACAAACCCCCCCAAATTACCCCATTTTGGAAAGTAGACACCCCAAGCTATTTGCTGAGAGGCATGTTGAGTCCATGGAATATTTTATTTTTTGACACAAGTTGCGGGAAAATGACAATTTTTTTTTTTTTTGCACAAAGTTGTCACTAAATGATATATTGCTCACACAGGCCATGGGCATATGTGGAATTGCACCCCAAAATACATTCTGCTGATTCTCCTGAGTACGGGGATACCACATGTGTGGGACTTTTTGGGAGCCTAGCCGCGTACGGGGCCCCGAAAACCAAGCACCGCCTTCAGGATTTCTAAGGGCGTAAAGTTGTGATTTCACTCCTCACTACCTATCACAGTTTTGAAGGCCATAAAATGCCCAGATGGCACAAACCCCCCCCAAATGACCCCATTTTGGAAAGTAGACACCCCAAGCTATTTGCTAAGAGGCATGTTGAGTCCATGGAATATTTTATATTTTGACACAAGTTGCGGAAAAGTGACAATTTTTTTTTTTTGCACAAAGTTGTCACTAAATGATATATTGCTCAACCATGCCATGGGCATATGTGGAATTACACCCCACAATACATTCTGCTGCTTCTCTTGAGTACGGGGATACCACATGTGTGGCACTTTTTGGGAGCGTAGCTTCATACGGGGCCCCGAAATCCAATCACCACCTTCAGGATTTCTAAGGGCGTAAATTTTTGATTTCACTCCTCACTACCTATCACAGTTTTGAAGGAAATAAAATGCCAAGATAGCACAAAACACCCCCAAAATGACCCCATTTTGGAAAGCAGACACCCCAAGCTATTTGCTGAGAGGCATAGTGAGTATTTTGCAGCTCTCATTTGTTTTTGAAAATGAAGAAAGACAAGAAAAATGTTTTTTTTTTTTCTTTTTTCAATTTTCAAAAGTTTGTGACAAAAAGTGAGGTCTGCAAAATACTCACTATACCTCTCAGCAAATAGCTTTGGGTGTCTATTTTCCAAAATGGGGTCATTTGGGGGGGGGGTTGTGCCAGTTTCTGGGCATTCCATGGCCTCCAAAACTGTGCTAGGCAGTGAAGAGTGAAATCAAAAATGTACGCCCTTAGAAAGCCTGAAGGCGGTGCTTGGTTTTCGAGGTCCCGTACGCCGTCTAGGCTCCCAAAAAGTCCTAAACATGTGGCATCCCCGTACTCAGGAGAAGCAGCAGAATGTATTTTGGGGTGTAAATTCACATATTCCCATGGCATGTTTGAGCGAGATATCATTTAGTGACAACTTTGTGCAAAAAAAAAAAAAAAATTTGTCTCTTTCCCACAACTTGTGTCACAATATAAAATATTCCATGGACTCGACATGCCTCTCAGCAAATAGCTTGGGATGTCTACTTTCCAAAATGGGGTAATTTGGGGGGTTTTGAACTGTCCTGCCATTTTATGCACAACATTTAGAAGCTTATGTCACACGTCACCCACTCTTCTAACCACTTGAAGACAAAGCCCTTTCTGACACTTTTTGTTTACATGAAAAAATTATTTTTTTTGCAATAAAATTACTTTGAACCCCCAAACATTATATATTGTTTTAAAGCAAATGCCCTACAGATTAAAATTGTGGGTGTTTCATTGTTTTTTTTCACACAGTATTTGCGCAGCGATTTTTCAAACAAATTTTTGGGTAAAAAACACACTTTTTAAAATTTTAATGCACTAAAACACACTATATTGCCCAAATGTTTGATGAAATAAAAAAGATGATCTTAGGCCGATTACATGGATACCAAACATGACATGCTTTAAAATTGCGCACAAACATGCAATGGCGACAAACTAAATACATTTTTAAAAGCCTTTAAAAGCCTTTACAGGTTACCACTTTAGATTCACAGAGGAGGTCTACTGCTAAAATTACTGCCCTCGATCTGACCTTTGAGGTGATACCTCACATGCATGGTGCACTTGCTGTTTACATTTGACGCCAGACCGACGCTTGCGTTCGCCTTTGCGCGAGAGCAGGGGGGGACAGGGGTGCTTTTTTTTTTTTTTTTCCTTTATTATTTTTTTGATTTTTTTATCTTATTTTTAAACTGTTCCTTTCATTTTTATTTTTTTTTAATCATTTTTATTGTTATCTCAGGGAATGTAAATATCCCCTATGATAGCAATAGGTAGTGACAGGTACTCTTTTTTGAAAAAATTGGGGTCTATTAGACCCTAGATCTCTCCTCTGCCCTCAAAGCATCTGACCACACCAAGATCGGTGTGATAAAATGCTTTCCCAATTTCCCAATGGCGCTGTTTACATCCGGCGAAATCTAAGTCATGAAATGCTCGTAGCTTCCAGTTTCTTAGGTCATAGAGATGTTTGGAGCCATTCTGGTCTCTGATCAGCTCTATGGTCAGCTGGCTGAATCACCGGCTGCATTCTCAGTTTCCCTGTTGGGACAGGAGAGCCAGAGAAAAACATGGAAGACGGTGGGGGGGGGGCATTCCCTCCCACTGCTTGTAAAAGCAGTCTAGAGGCAAATTAGCTGCTAGCATTGCTTTTACATGAAAGCCGACCACTGGCTGAAAAGAATGAAACCAAGATGATACCTAAACCTGCAGGCATCATTCTGGTATAACCACTCAAAGTCCAGCAACATACCAGTACGTTGCTGGTCCTTGTTGGGCATATATTGTAAACTTTTTTTTCATGCAGCCTGTGGGCTGAACGAAAAAAAATATTGATCGTTGGGTATGCCCACCATTAGAATACTTCCCTTCATCCACCCACTTCTTTTTTTTTTTATAATCAAAATTTTTTATTTTCTGTTATACTTTTCACAATTCACAATTAAACATCCTTAATTTCATATTTTACAATAATTACGCAGGATTAACATATTAAACATTAATAAGAGACCAATTGGTAACATCGTTCTCTTACAACTGACCCTATCCCCTCCCAAAAAAAAAAAAAAAGGGGGAATGAGAAAACCGCTGCCTGTCTCAACCCCCTCCCTCCCCCAACATATGTTCGACAACCAAATATATCCTGTGATTGATGAGATTCCCAATATTTGTGCGTATCGGTCTGTGTATCCAATTCCACATTGACACCCCCACCCCCTACAACCAACATATTAAAACAAGCCTAAAACATACCAACAAAAAAAAAAAAAAAAAAAGGGAAAACCCCCAGCCCCGTCCATACATTCCCCGTGTTTATTATTGTTATTCCGTAATTGTTCCTCACTTCTAAGAAAAAAGAAAACCCACCACACCTGTACATACCCTGTGGTTATTGTTAATTATCCCATAATTATGTTTATTGGCCAATCATGGCCTAGTTCCTCACTTCTATTAAGTAATTTATTTAAAGTGATCCAATTAATCCTAAAATACCTTCATGTGTTACCCCCTATTGTGTAAGAGGCCACTAACGGCCATATTAAATATAACATCTATAAAAAAATAAATAAATAAAAAAAAAAAAAAAAAAAGGGAAAGAAAAAAAAAACAAAAAAACAAAGACCCTAGGTGATTAGCATAATTCCCATTGATTGTGTGTTTCACTCTTCATATCCCCTTCCTTAGTGACGTTCCCTACACAATGCGCTTACAAACCAGCACATTAAACAACAATAAGAAAAAAAAAAAAAAAAAAAAACACAAGAAAATTCACCTTGCCACCTCCCTCCCCCTTTTCACCAAATCAGGCATCTCATTATACGGGTAAAAGGGACGGGGGGGGGGAGAGACAGCAGTCTAAACAAAAATAAATAAATAAAAAAAAAAAAAAACCCAATTCTTTCCTTTTCCTCCCTGGCTAAACCCCTATGCAACTAATCCAAGGTATTTATATGGCCCTGGCTCCCTGCACCTTCTCATTTCATATTTCCCTCTTAATCTATCCCCTGTACACACTGTATCCAGCCTGCCCATATGTCCTCAAATTCCCCTTTTTTGTCTTTAACTACATGAATCCATCTTTCCGCTTCCATTGTTCGGTTGACCTCCCTTTTCCAATCCTCTAATGTTGGGCAGGTATTCTGCTTCCAGAATCTTGGAATTAATACTTTGGCTGCATTTAATAAATGTGGTGTAATGCTCCTCCTATAGGCCTTGATTGTGCCAGTTGTTCCATAAAATAAGAAGTCCAAAGGTGTACACTCTATAGATCTAGGGGCTAACCTCTTGATCCATGGTGCAACTGCATCTCAGAATTCCTTAATCCTGGGGCATTCCCACCACAGATGAAGAAATGTACCCCTTTGCTCGCACCCTCTCCAGCATCGGGCATCTGCTGTTGGATATATCCTATTTAATCTTGCTGGTGTCCTATACCACCTTGTCAAAAATTTATAGGCCATTTCCTGAGAATACGAGCTTATGGATGTTGAATAAGTTGATTGGATCATTTTTTTAATTTGTTCGTCTGATAGTACTTTATTTAGTTCTCTTTCCCATTCCCTGACAAAGTATGGGATTGTTTTCTTTTGGGTACTAAGTATCAGGCTGTACATCTGGGACAACATATGTCTGCCTTCCCCCAGGTTTACACACCGGCTCTCAAACATAGTTATTGTATTTAATGGTCTCAGAAGGGGTTTAATTTTTTTGAAAAAACTTTTCATTTGATTATATCTCCATCCTGTTATAGATATATTCCCTAGTGCTGTAACCAGCTCTGAATAAGTTGCTAAGGTCCCCCGTGGGGCAAACTTGCCACAGGTGACATCTCCATCCCTCCCCCATGCCCCCAGGAATCCTCCTCCCTCCCCCGGTGGGAACCATGGGAAACCCTCCAGTGGAGCTAAGGGGAACACCCATGGGGAGTACTCTCCTGTTTTATTTAGATTATCCCATGTTATCAGTGCGTTCCAGGTCAGGGGGGATGTCCATTTCGAGAGTCCTCTTTCAGTATTCGGAATCCAGGGAGCTCCTGCCAGGTTCCTCCCCGCTATAGCTTTCTCTAATGGGACCCAAATTTTACTAGGGGAATCATGACACCAATTCAAAATACGGACCAGCGACATTGCCTTATAGTATGTTGATATATCAGGAAGGCCCAATCCTCCTTCAACCTTACTTCTACACAGGATGTCATATGTCAGCCTTGGTCTTTTATTATTCCACACAAATGCTGTAAAAGCCTTCCGTATCTGTTTAAAAAAGATTCCTGGTAACTTAATCGGAACTGTGTGTAACATATAAATAATTCTAGGTAGTATACACATCTTAATGGCACTCACTCTTCCAAACCATGTTAAATATTGTCCTGTCCATTTCTTTAAGTCCTCCCTTAACCCGGCTATTAGAGGAGTATAATTAAGATCATACAACATTTTTTGATCTGAGGTGACATGAATCCCTAAGTAAAACAGTGAATCTTTCTTCCACACAAAGGGGTATTCCCTCTTCAATATCTCTGCCATCTCTTGAGGGACATGACTGGGAAGAAGTATTGATTTTTCATAATTGATTTTAAAATTAGATAGCCTACCATATTTACCTACTTCCTGCATGAGTGACACTAGGGAAGTCTGAGGTGCTGAGAGATAAAACAGCAGATCATCAGCATATGCTGATACCTTATACTCTACGCCCCCCACACCTATTCCCCTTATCTCCCCGTTACCTCTAATCTTACAGAGAAATGGTTCTAACATTATGGCAAATATTACATCCACCCACTTCTAATGATGGGCATACATGCACCGTATATATATGCCGAAGCATGGGGGTATCCTCCCGCAAAAGTTAGGAGCAAATCACTCCTCCGCCCTCTGCTGCCCCCACGCTTCGGCATATATGCTGAAGTATGTAACTGTGGTGGTGAAATCACCTCCGACAGCGCTGGAGTCACGGCTTTATGTATTGTGGGAGCAAACGCTGTTGCTGTCAAGATAAATAAATCCGCGCTGCAACTGAATGGCGTACCTGCTAAGCAAATGATGGTTAACAAAAAACAAAGTAACATTACAGTATAACAGTAATACTTACCATACCTGCAAAGCAAATACAAAAAAAAAATAGTAAAAAATAAAACATTTAACGCAACCTGTGCCTACCTAAAATATATATATGCCGAAGCATGGGGGCATCCTCCCGCAAAAGGCAGGAGCAAATTGCTCCTCCACCCACTGCTGCCCCCACGCTTCGGCATATATGCTGAAGTATGTAACTGTGGTGGTGAAATCACCTCCGACAGCGCTGGAGTCACGGCTTTATGTATCATGGGAGCAAACGCTGTTGCTGTCAAGATAATTAAATCCGCTCTGCAGCTGAATGGCGTACTTGAAAACAAAAAAGTGGTTAACAATAAAAAAAAAGTATAAAAAAATTGCATACCTATAAAACAAACATGATAAAAACATAACAATAAAACATTGCAGTATAGAATGCAGAACAATAGAGAGAGAATAGAGAGAGAACAATAAAACGACAACTATTTTTGGTTTTTTATTTTATATCTTTTTTTGTGTTTTTTTCTTTTTTTTTTACTTTTTTTTTTTTTTTTACACTTTTTTTTGTAACTTTAACTTTTTTAACTGGTACCAGGTTTGGGTCTCTCAAAGTGTGATGGCATCTTGGGAGACCCTGGGAAAGTGTGTCCTAGTCTGTGCAGTGCTGTACCCTACGCTAATACTCAACTAGTGTATGATAGCGTTCAAAACATTCACCAATGCAAAGACCAGGATTGTCAGGACAGAAGGGACAATAATACCGGGTGTCACGCCTAAATCCGCGCTTGCTGCAGACACAACATCTTTTTTGGGGGGCTCGTTGGGTAGGGGTACTCGGGAGGACATAATGAAAATGCCTCTCATGCAGCCGGCTTACTGCATTTGGTTGGGGATGGTGAGGTGGAGCACCATCTGGAAACAGAAGGGCTTTCACGATCTCTTCCTGGAATTTAAGGAAGGATCCAGTCCGTCCTAAAGCTCTGTATAGCACATAAGCATTCAGCAAAGCCAATTGAAATAAATAAACAGACACTTTTTTGTACCAGCGTCTGGCGTTACGGGCAACTATGTACGGCGCCAACAACTGGTCGTTGAGGTCCACCCCTCCCATATTAAGGTTATATTCGTGGACACAGAGGGGTTTCTCCACAACACCAGTCGCCGTAGGAATTTGGACCGTCGTGTCTGCATGAAGGGAGGTAAGAAAGAAAACATTCTTATTGTCCCTCCACTTCATAGCGAGCAAGTTATTACACTGCAAGCAGGCTCTCTCCCCCAGCCTAAGACTGCAATCTACAAGCTGCTGGGGAAAGCCCTGGTGATTAGGTCGCATGGTGCCACATGCTCCAATCTGATGATCAAAAAGGTGGCTAAAAAGTGGCATGCTCGTGTAATAATTGTCCACGTACAAGTGGTACCCCTTTCCGAATAAGGGTGACACCAAGTCCCACACTATATTGCCAGCACTTCCTATGTAGTCAGGGCAGTTTGTCAGCTCTACATGACTATCTTTGCCCTCGTAAACCATATAACTACATGAATAGCCTGTGGCCCTGTCACAGAGCTTATACATCTTGACCCCATATCTGGCACGCTTGCTGGGAAGGTACTGTTTGAATGACAAGCGGCCAGAAAATTTAATCAGGGACTCATCAACGCAGACAACTTGATGGGGGGTAAACAAGTCTGCAAAACGTTGGTTGAAGTGGTTTACGAGGGGCCGAATTTTGTAGAGCCGATCGTATCCAGGGTCTCCACGAGGACAACAGAGTTCATTGTCGTTGAAGTGCATGAACCGCAAAATCTGCTCCTATCGTGCCCTGGCCATGGAGGCAGAGAACACGGGCATATGGTAAATTGGGTCAGTGGACCAATATGACCGCAACTCACTCTTTTTATTTATGCCCATGTTGAGGGAAAGGCCCAGAAAGAGCTTAAATTTCGGAAACCGTAATTGGTTTCCAATCTCTGGCAAGGGAGGACTGGGGAATAGTGGCGATGTGTTGACCAGCGTACAAATTGCTTTGGTCCACAATAGATCTAAAGAGATCTTCGGTGAAAAACAGCGAATAAAAATCCAGTGGCGTAAAATCAACTGTTTTCACCTGAATTCCGGGTTGGCCAGTGAATGGAGGAAGTACGGGTGCTGCAGAAGTGGTGGGTACCCAATTCGGATCGGCAAATGCAGCAGAAAGGGCACTATGGGCACGACGGGCCTGTGTTCGTCTTCTTGGTTGCAGCGGAACACTACTTGTGCTTGCCACCTCGCCAGCTTGAACTGCACTTATGGGACTCGCCACGTCACCAAGTGTTACTGCAGTGCTGGATGTACGACCAGGGTGTACTAGGCCGCTGGTGCTTGCCAGTTCACCAGAAGGAATAGCGGCACTAGTACTTCTCTGATCCATACAAGAGCCCTGCGGTTCTTGCACTTCAAGGACAGAAGAAGAAGATTGGGGTCTGGTACGCCTGACCTTAGCAGGGACCACAACTCCGTCGTCAGAGCTATCTGTCATGGAGCCGCTGTCCTCTACAAGATCGTATTCTGAGCCTGAATCTGACAGATGAGTGACTTCCTCTTCACTATCTGTCATGCTCAGAAACGTGTAGGCCTCTTCACTAGTGTACCTTCGATTTGCCATTTTGGGCTCTAAATTTAGGGGTACACTAGTGAGACTCACAGGCAAAAAAGCTCCTGACTGTTAGCGACTGATTCAAAACACTACCAAAAAACTGTTAGCGATCGCAGGGATCAGGCCTGACTCTGCGAACGCTGCAGTTATGTGTGCTTAGTGTTTTGTAAGTGACAGTGATCGATCGATACTGCACTTGGGTGGGCTGGGCTGGGCCGAGGAGCAAAACGCAGGTGCTAGCAGGTGTCTGGGCTGATCCCGCTAATACTGCGTTTTTGGGAACCCTAAACTGCTGGGGAGTATAGATCTGATCGGATCAGATATCGATCCGTTCAGATACTATAGCATTAAGGGAGGTGTATGCTGCGTGCATGGGTTTTAGCGGTACTGGCGCTAACCTGTCGCTTCCTGGGGGGACGCAGACCTTATCTGATCCTAAAAACGTAACTTATATCACCGCCGGGCAAATAGGGAGTTAAACCTTTATAAGGTAATAAACGGCGGGTGCCCTAAAACTATAATAAACAAACTAACTAACCAGCGTCACCCGTAACACTTATACAGTGATCGCTGGTGAAAGGGTTAACTAGGGGGCAATCAGGGGGTTAAAACCTTTAGTAGGTAGTATATGGGGGTCCCTGTCGCTATAAAACACTGACAGCGAATCTATATACTTACCTCCCTAACTAGCGTCACCTGTGTCACTAATACAGTGATCAGAAAAACGATCGCTTAGCGACACTGGCGACGGGGGGTGATCAAGGGGTTAACCTTTATTAGGGGGGCTAGGGGGGTACCCTAGACCTAAAGGGGTACCCCAGACCTAAAGGGGGCTAACCTAACTGCCCTAACACTTATAACTGTCACAAACTGACACCAATGCAAAAAAAAACAAACTGCTATTGGTGTCAGTGTGACAGGGGGTACAGGGGGGTGATCGGGGGGTGAAGGGGGTAAAAAGTGTGCCTGCGTGTTCTACTTAACGTGTAGTGTTGTGCACTTACTTGATGTCTTCTCTCCTCGGCGCCGGAAAAAAAAAGACCGGCTCGAGGAGGGATGACATCACTTCCTCTCCCTCTGTTTACATTACAGAGGGAGAGGAAGCATTTTCATTCGCCGGGAGCGATCGGGAGGGGGTGGCCAACAATGGATGGCCTCCCCCTCACCTCTCATCGCCCGGGAACTAGAGCCGACCGCCTCTGGCACCGGGGGGGGGGGTCTGATTGGACCCCCCAACCGCGGGAAGGGTCCGATCGGATAGGTACGGGATTTTGCCTGCCTGTGCCATTCTGCCGCAGTATATCTGCGTGAGGTGGTCGGCAAGTGGTTAATAGCCGCGAATAGTTTTAAATGACTTTTTTTCCTTTGAAATGTCATTTTGCTGTCAGACTGTTCTAAACACGGGAAACAAGCGCCCCTCTACAGGCATACTATAGACACCCCCCAGGTACGAAATTTAAAGGGATATTACACTTTTATTGTTTCACTTTAGGCATTAATAAAATCACTGCTCCTGAAAAAACGGCCATTTTTAAAACTTTTTTTGCATTGATCCATGTCCCCTGGAGCAGGACCCAGGTCCCCAAACACTTTTTATGACAATAACTCGCATATAAGCCTTTAAAATTAGCACTTTTGATTTCTCCTGTAGACTTTTAAAGGGTGTTCCGCTTCTTTCGAATTTGCCGCGAACACCCCAAATAGTTCACTGTTAAGCGAACAGCCGATGTTTGAGTCGAACATGAGTTTGACTCAAACTCGAAGCTCATCCCTAGTGGCCGCAGAGCAGTTAAGTGGCAGCAAGTGAAGAGTTAACATAACTTCTCTGCAGAGCACAGTATATGCAGCCTAGGAATGCAAACATAGATTAGACTTATGGCAGAAGCAGGAAGTAAATCAACAGGCTTCATTGTGGGACACAGCACATCATATACACACTCATACACACACACACACACACACACACTCACATGCAGACCAATGCAGACACATACAGCACAGTAAACTGACCTGCTGAACTTCTGTGTAGACCCCTCGCCCCTGGCATTCTCTACTACACATGGGAGGGGGCGTGGCTGAGCTGAGATTGAGGGGGCGGATTTCTTTCTTTAGTGAATGCAGCCAGCAGGAGCCAGGAGGAGAGCTCAGTGAGTGAAAACACAGGGCAGCTCTAAAGGGCTCTGCAATCACTTGTGCTGCCGAAGGGACTGGAGGTGTTATAGGAAGCTCAGCCTGATGTGCTCCAGACTAGACTGGCTACCATGTGACCTCCTTCTTCTCACATGCAAACTCTGCCTCCATGGAACCTGTCTAGCCTTTGTCCCAGCCCTGCTCTTACCTTACTTTTGAAACTTGTAGCCAGGAGTCGGGGGGCGGAGCTGGGAGAGAGAGCCGCTCTGATCAGAGGTAGCTTCCTCGACACGTGCTCCCCTGTAAAGTGCATCATCAGTTGCCAGGCAGCAACTGGCAACCAGTGTCTGGCCCCGCCGCCCATCCCCGACATAAGTGCTTAGATTTGACAGCTCCACTCTTACTGGGGCCGCACACCCCGGCTTGCCCACCAATCACTGGATGTTTACACTCGGGGCATGAGAAATACGAGACCCGGGGCTTTTTGGGGATGCAGGGCAGGTGGAGCCCCCCAGGCAAGTGGGTCCCCCGGGCAACTGCCTAGCGTGCCCATGCGAAAAGACGGCCCTGAGTGTGACGAATGTGCTATCTCTATTATGAACGCTAGTTTTACCAGATCGAGCGCTTCCGTCTCGTACTTGATTTAGAATTTTGTGTGTCGGAATTGTGTACACACGCTCGGAATTTCCGGCAACAAGTTTTTTTGTTGGAAAATTTGAGAACCAGCTCTCAAACAGTTGTTGTCGGAAATTCCGAAAGCAAATGTCCAATGGAGCATACACACGGTCGGAATTTCCGACAACAAGCTCACATCGAACATTTGTTGTCGGAAATTTTGATCGTCTATACGCGGCATTAAACTTACACCTAATGTACAGCCTATCTAGTTTCTTGAGACACTAACCAGACACTAAGCCAGGACAGTATAAATACCCCCAAATGACCTTTTTTGGAAAGTAGACATTCCAAGGTATTTAGTAAGAGGCATGGTGAGTTTTTTGAAGTTGTAATCTGTAACGGAACGTCCCACACTCCGCTTGAGTGCTTTCGTCATATACCGCTTCCTCCCAGTCTGAATACAGATATCAGATATTCCAACCGCACACAAGCACAAAACAAGACAATACTTGTTTAGCTGCTGAACCTGGACTCCACAGTTGCTGCCGGTGCTGGGCAGAGTTTGATAGCACTTTTCCAGCACTTCTGCTGGGGACTCCACATCATTTACTCCAGCTAACTGTTGGGGCAGGAGGCTGGATTCCTCCACTCCCATAATGTATAGCTGCCATTGGGGAGGTGAGATGGCTGCTTCCTTTTATGTTCCCTCATCTGGCTGCTGGGACGACATGTCTATGGTACTGTCTCCCAGGTGCACGGATCTTTGCTGGGGAGGAAAGACTGCTTTCTCCACCCTGGCCGACTGTTGAGGAGGGACAACGTACACCTCCTCTCCCTTTTCCCCTGTATCTGCTGCTGGGAAGTGATTGCCAACCTCTCACCCTGAGTCTCTGGAACTGCCACAGGTGTGGGGCAGAGGTCTTGGACCCTCTGTCTGGTGACCAGTGCTTCAGCTGGGGAAGTTCTTTGCAACTCCACAGATACTGCTGTTGGTGCTGGGCAGAGCACAGTGAAGTTTGGCCCTGATACCAGCTCTTCTGCTGTCTGCTATCAAATCCCCTGTCTCTGCAACTGGTGTCTGGGGATAGAGGTTCCCCATCTCCTGTCCGTGGAACCCAGAAGATGCTATCGGTGCTAGACATAGGTTAGCAGAGCTTTGCCCTGTTGTCAGCACTTCAGCTTTGGGGATAAAGAGATGAAGAGAACTTCAGAGATTTTCCACTGCAGATTCTCTGGCATGCTGCTGGACAGGCACATTCCCCCATCCAAGATCATCCCATGCAGAAACAGGATCATCAAGGTCAGTCAGCACTTGCTGCATCCGCCATAAGACCTCCGCGTCCATAGCTGTGGGAGCAGGTTGGCAAAGCACACTGTTACTCTGCCACATTGCTGACTCTTTAGCCAGGATTTCAGATTTGGCAACTGCTATTTCCTGATAGTCCCAGGCAAAGGGAGCCCAGCCCTGGCGCTGAGAAGAGTCTAGCAGCCGTCTGTAGGCGATCTCCAGCTCCCATTCCTGAACGGCCAGAAACTCTATATCTTCCAGTGCCCAGTGCACTTCCGAGATGTTCAGTAGCCCTTCTCTGAAATCCATGATTTCGTCCAACCGCCACTCCAAGTCACTCCCAAAGTTAGGGTCCCCTGTCAGCTTCACATCCAACAGTCCCAGGCCGCTATAGCCAAAGCCTTCCGTTGGGCTGTCATCCGCTATCCAAGGGCATGCTTGGGATACATGCCACCGGAGGGCTCTGTAGCTCTCATCTAGCCACATTTCTGCCCAGACCAGCCTGCTTAATTCCGCTGTCTGCTCCTTGTGTGGTTTTTCTCCCAAAAACAGCACCCGCAATCTATACTGCGACCAGTACCTTTACTGGATGGAGGGGAGAACTTTTCCCTGGTGTCGCTGCTCACAGGTTAGCGCTTCCTCCCAGGGTTCGCAGTAGATAGAATCAAACCACCCCAGCAGGACCTGCTCCGATACTGGTCCTCTGTGCTGTATCTGCATCTCTCGCAACCTCCTTCTGAATTCCTCTTTCATGGCGGCTGGTATCTGTACCTCTCCTCTCCTCTCTTGCTATCTGGACCTTGGATTCAGGTGGAGATTTGGATGTCCCAGACTGCAGGAAGCATCCCACTGCTTGCCACCAATATAACGGAATGTCCCACACTCCGCTTGAGTGCTTTCGTCATATACCGCTTCCTCCCAGTCTGAATACAGATATCAGATATTCGCACCGCTCACAAGCACAAAACAAGATGATACTTGTTTAGCTGCTGAACCTGGACTCCACAGTTGCTGCTGGTGCTGGGCAGAATTTGATAGCACTCTGCCCTTTTGCCAGCACTTCTGCTGGGAACTCCACATCATCCACTCCGGCTAACTGTTGGGGCAGTCGGCTCATCTCTCCAGCCACAGATTACAGAATGTAAGGACTTAATGGAATGTTCATCAGAGGATGTTATAGATTATGCATCACTTGCTCAAGCGCTGGCAGCTGGACAGAGAGTAAATGACCTCTGCCCCACACCTACTGGTGTCAACTATTCCTTGCAGCCAAGAAAGGAGATCATGCGGGCAGACTATGTGAGTTCATTCTGCCTGAATAATGCATGTGCAGACCAGGTAGAGGTCTGGGACCTTGTTAGTCAACTTTTAATGGGGGAGAAATGTGACAGACTCACCCAGGACAGAGGCTTTTGGAGGGGACTGAATGCTAGCCTCTTGTCTACCGATTATGGGCCCTGGCATTTGGGGGCATTTGGGTGCTCTTCGTGAGCTGTATGCCTGGGGACCCTTGAGGTGGTGAACTTTAGATTCAGGTCCATGTCCCCCAAGACACACAGACACTGGGAACCCTGTATATGCCATATTAGAAATAGTTACTGAGAAAATATATCTTGGATTACTTAAAATGGGACAGTAATATTTATTCACAATATCTCCCAGGCTATATGTAAAGACTATTCTTGGTTTGTTTGATTCTGAACTCAACGTGTTAGTTGAGAGAGCTGATCACATTGGCCTCTAGAACTGGGTAGGAGCTGGACAGTCTACTCCTACTATAGTTTGTTGTCTACTAGGCTGAGGAGGGGGGAGATCACTGTTTGTTTTGTTAATTGTAATTAGCTCCTGCTATTGTGAGAAGGTGTCTTGTGTTTATACTAATGTGTGAAGCTTGGTGACAACAAGTCTGACCTGTAGTGAAATCCTGATTAATCATAACAATGCTCAGGAGGGCTCGGAGTCACATTGGCTGCTTTAAGGGATTAGTTAATTAGCTTATGTTAATTCTGTTTCTGGTTACAGGTGTATTGTTAGAGTAATATGAGCAGGAGGGGGTGTCTCCTCTTCTACTGTATATAAGACTTGTATTTTGGTTCTAATAAAAGAGTCCATGTTCAGCAATCAAACAAGTTTCGTCTTGTTTTGTGCTTGTGAGTGGTTGGAATATCTGATATCTATATTCAGACTGAGAGGAAGTGGTATATGACGAAAGCACTCAAGCGGAGTGCAGGGACATTTTCATTACATAATCTTTACCCATAATTCTTTGCAAAATGAAGATTTTTTTCCACAAAATTGTCATATTAACAGGTTATTTCTCTCACACGGCATATGCATACTTGAAACAAAACACAGTCTGCTACTCCTCCTGAGTATGGTGATACCACATGTGTAAGACTTTTACACAGCCTGGCCACATATAGAGGCCCAACATCCAAGTAGCACCTTTAGGCGTTCTAGGAGCATACATTACACATCTAATTTCCTGACAACCTATCACACTTTGGAAGTCCCCAGAGCACCAGGACAATGAAAACACCCACAAAATGACCCCATTTTGGAAAGCAAACACCCCAACGTATATTTCATAAGGCATAATGAGTCTTTTAAACATGTCATTTTTTTCCACAAGTTTTTGGAAAATGTGGAAAGAGAGTTAAAATGCATTTTATTTTTACACAAAGTTGTCCATTTATAAGATATTTTTAACACATGGCATGTACATACAAAATACACCCCATAATACATTCTGTTACTCCTCCTGAGTATAGCAATATTACATGTGTGAGACTTTTACACAGCCTGGCCACATATAGAGGCCCAACATCCAAGTAGCACCTTCAGGCATTCTAGGAGCATAAGGACAATGGAAAGCAAACGCCCCAACGTATATTCTATGAGGCATAATGAGTCTTTTTTTCCACAAGTTTTTGGAAAATGTGTAAAGAAAATTAAAACACATTTTTTTCACAAAGTTGTCCATTTAGTACACAAAAAACCCTAACATACTAAATTGGTAGGACTTTACAGGTACCAATAGGAGTAAAAGGTATCAAAAGATTTATTAATACAGTTTTAAAATATGAAAAACATACACATATATCACACACACAAATAGCAATGTAATGCTCCTCTTAATGTTAAAACCCCCACTGCAGTAGGGAACAGACTTGCTGTAGCTTTGACGTAGTTTGCCTTTCGTGTGACATAGCCCGCTTCTTCAGGAAAGTACATTGTAGTTGAACACTAGAATAAGAGATATTGTAAACATCAGTTTTAGTCTCAATTCATTCAATGAGTATAATGGTTTGATGATTTGTTGCCACAAACCTCAGAGTTTATACAAAAGCATGTAAATAGAATCACAATACATGGTCCTCCTACAGCCAGCTGCTGCCAACCTCCGGTCACATGGGATAGTCCACGAAGGATCTTTTTAAGGAAAGCAAGCTCCCATTCACAGTTGTAAGTGAATACCTGAAAGAATCATACAGAGATCCTAATGTAAGTGAATACCTGAAAGAATCATACAGAGATCCTAATGCCAGATGCCAAGAGGGTAGCTTTGTGTGGGACCCTTTATAAATACAAACTACACCTCTATTCCCAAATTTGAGAAACATATCAACTACGGTCATTCATACTGGCTATGGTTATTAGCAGTAGCAGGGAAATTACCCATACTCCTTGTTACACCCTCATATAATAGATGATAGTATACCCAAATCAAGTAAGCATATAAATCTATCCAAAACCCAAATGCTTACCCAAAGTGTGTGGTGTTGGATCCACTCACCACGTGTAGGGTGGAAAGCAGTGTTAAAATATGTAATACAGCGTGTCAGTTTCGGGGTCCCAGTATGGCATTCCTCAAGGCCTCAACGATAATGTGACTCCTCAATCTCCTCATGCAATGACGAGTCCTAAATAGGGCATAAGGCGGGGCCTATCTCATGGCATGATAAAGATGCCAGGTTGTATATCCAGGTGGAGAAATCAAAGTTGGCGCTGTAAATGATGCACCGCGCGTGCGCGAACACCGTGTCATAAGCAAGGGACCCTAAGGCATAAACCACACAGCCAATTAGGGCACCATGGGAAAAATATATAATCCTGCTCATCTGCCAGCCAATAGAAGGCCACAAGGAGCAAGAGAACACAACAGGACCTGCCCTCCGCCCTGGAGAAAAATCACCACCCGCCTGGGGGGACAAATACAGACAGCAAGATCGCCAAAGAGGAGGAGGCCCAGCACCGCAGGCACAAATGCATAAATTCTAACTGGCCCATCATACTACCCAAACATAGGAGACCCCCTGGCAGACAATCCAGAATGAATCCACACTAGTTGCCCATATGGGCACATCCATAAATTGAGAAAGCACAAAATATGGATAACATGGGTTATGTATGTATGAGTATATAAAAACTTTTTTAGAAATTAGGGACCCACCCATCTCCACAAGAGGGGAAAAGCCGGCTGTTTACACACGGAAGACCATATATGTATAATAGTAAAGCATGTGAGTTCAGCCTTACTCAGTGGTGTATTTAGGTTTTGTGCTGCCCTAGGCCTGACTAAACTCATGCACCCCCCTAATTTAAATACGACCCATCCCTTGCTGCTGAGGCCACACCCCTTCCTGTTTAAGACCCTCCCTATCATCTGTAAACCACACCCCTTCCTCTTTAGGCTCATTTGGCACCTTTCAGGGGGGAGGGGGGAACAGGTACCCTTCCCCACTCCCTGGAGACTGCAACTAAATGTGGACTGTTTAAAGGGTTTGCATTGATCTTAGCATGCATGGAGCACTTTGCACATGCCAGTGGCGGCTGGTGCTCAAAATTTTTGGGGGGGTGCAAACAAACTAAGAAATTCAGAAAAAAAGACATCAATTGCAGCCTCACTGTGCCCCATCAAATGCAGCCACTGTTCCATCTAACGCAGCCACTGTGCCCACCAAACGCAGCCACTGTGCCCACCAAACGCAACCACTGTGCCCATCAGTTGCAGCCACTGTGCCCACCAAACGCAGCCACTGTGCCCCATCAAACGCAGACACTGTGCCCCACCAAACGCAGACACTGTGCCCCACATAAACGCAGCCACTGTGCCATCAAACGCAGCCACTGTGCCATCAAACGCAGCCACTGTGCCATCAAACGCAGCCACTGTGCCCACCAAACACAGCCACTGTGCCCACCAAACACAGCCACTGTGCCCATCAATTGCAGCCACTGTGCCCACCAAACACAGCCACTGTGCCCACCAAACGCAGCCACTGTGCCCACCAAACGCAGCCACTGTGCCCATCATTTGCAGCCACTGTGCCATCAAATGCAGCCATTGTGCCCCATCAAACGCTGTCACTGTGCCCCATCAATTGCAGCCACTGTGCCTTTAAACACAGCCATTGTGCCCCATCAAACGCTGTCACTGTGCCCCATCATTTGACAGCCACTGTGCCTTTAAACGCAGCCATTGTGCCCCATCAAACGCTGTCACTGTGCCCCATCAATTGTAGCCACTGTGCCTTTAAACGCAGCCATTGTGCCCCATCAAACGTGTCACTGTGCCCATCATTTGCAGCCACTGTGCCTTTAAACGCAGCCATTGTGCCCCATCAAACGCTGTCACTGTGCCCCATCATTTGCAGCCACTGTGCCTTTAAATGCAGCCATTGTGCCCCATCAAACGCTGTCACTGTGCCCCATCAATTGTAGCCACTGTGCCATCAAATGCCAACACTGTTCCCATAAAACTCTTATACTTTTTTTCAATAACTTTACCTGTTGTGCCGAGGAGAAGGGTCAAGCAGTGTTGAGGAGGGTAGGCGGAGCATAAGGCTCCACCTCCGCCAGTCATCGGCCGCTTATGGGGGCATGAGTCACACGCCGCCCCCCGCATGAGAGAAAGTCCCCCCACCCGTCTTCCTGATTCCCGGCTCCCGCGCCCGCCCCCGCACACATGCAGCCCACGGCAGCCGCCTTGCTGTAGGGCGGCCCTGCTGTGTATGGGCATGCTTGTCAGAGGGTGGAGGGGCGTGAGCTCTGCTAAGCATGCCCATACACACGCCCCTCCACTCTCTGCCAAGCATGCCCATACACAACAGCGCCGCTACAGCAAGGCCAAAACACAGCCCTGGCCTTACTTATATACAACAAAACCATAACAAATGACATAGGTACAAATTGACATGACATGTAATCCTTCATTGCCCCTCTATTCCCAACAGCTAACTCCACCTCCCACCCCAGCTCTCCAAGACCCCCCATCCACCATAGTTCTAACAGAGGTAGAACCCTAGTATTGGCGGCGATCAGCGACTTAGGCATGGTTCACACTGGGACAACTTGTCAGGCGACTTAGTCGCCTTACAAGTCACGCCCCATTCAGTGCAATTAAAGCATTCTAATCAGAGTGACTCAAGTCGCTCCACCTTAGAAAAAGGTTCCTGCACTACTTGGGGGCAACTTTAGAGCAGCTTGCATTGACTTCTATTAAAGAAGTAATTTGCAAGCTGCGCTGATGTTGTGATGTGTGGCTTCAAAGTCGGATGACACTGGCTGGGAAGGGGTTAACATCTATGGGGCAATCAAGGGGTAAACTGTGTGTCTAACAAAGTGTAATGTGTGCTGATTCTTTTTTTTTTTTTGCACCAGTCCTGGAGGTACTGCAATACCAGGTTGATGCGTGCGGTGGACAGAGCAAGCTCTTCTTCCATCACCTTGTTCTAAAAATCCATTTAATATATGGTCCCCAGATAGGGGAATATATCAGATATTAAACTGATAAAACAGATACTACACTTGATCTTAGCCAAAGGGCCGAGAAGCGATATGCTGATTTTTACTACTAATTGATTTGTTTCATTTCCCTGCTTTGCACGTGATCGTTTCCCTCTGTACAGAGCGCTGTGTTGATTGTCAACACAGAGCTCTGGGCTGTGATTGGACACAGCTGATCAGCAGCTCCGAGCCATGAATAATTGGCTGGGATATGCTGACAGACTCTTGCTGTGTACAATAACAGGGGAGTAGGTGGAAGGAGCTTGCACCCAAAACAGGCAGCGACGTGTGGGTACATCCCGGTGCCTGTAGCTGCCACCTGCGGTGGGTTAGCAAGTGGTTAATTAGTAATGGTATTGGTAATATGCAGCAGGAAGGGGGTTAATGCACTGTCACTGATGCATTAGTGGCCAGTGGCAGTTTATTAATCCCTTTGTGCTGCACCAGTGTCCATCTTAATTAATCCACTGGTGCCACAAATGCAGCAAATAAATGGGGAGTACTCAGAATGGTCAGGGGTGGGTGGTGGGGTCCCCCAGGGTTCTGTGCTGGGACTAATCCTGTTTAATGTGTTCATAAATGACCTGGAGGATGGGGTAAACAGTTCAATCTTTGTATTTGCGGATCATACTAAGCTAAGCAGGGCAATAACTTCTCCTTAGGATGTGGAAATCTTGCAAAAAGATCTGAACAAAATAATGGGGTGGGCAACTACATGGCAAATGAGGTTCAATGTAGAAAAATGTAAAATAATGCATTTGGGTGGCAAAAATCTGAATGCAATCTATACACTGGGGGGAGAACCTCTGGAGGAATCTAGGATGCAAAAAGGACCTGAGGGTCCTAGCAGATGATAGGCTCAGCAATGGCATGCAATGCCAAGCTGCTTCTAACAAAGCAAACAGAATATTGGCATGCATTAAAAAGGTTATTAATTCCATGCCAATTATGCCATCTGCAGATGGTAATCTTCTTACTTGAGTGACGATGCCCTGCTTGGTTCCTCCTTCTTGATCGCACTCCCATGTTATAGCTCCGGCGGGCGGCAGCACTCCATACTCGTTTCCCATCCTGCCTCCCGGCCAACCTCTCAGTGGCATCACGCCAGAAGTGTCTGATGGGCACAGTGGCAACTCTAGGAACAATATATAGGGGGGCACATAAGATGCCACAGTCAAAATTTGGGGGGGCACTAATAATTTTTACCACTACATCATACAATATAACTGGGTACTAAAATGTATAGGTAAAGTTGATCCAGGGAAAATCTGATTGCCCTCGGGGGATCAGGAAGGAATTTTTTCCCCTGCTTTTGCAAATTGGAGCATGCTTTGCTGGGGTTTTTTGCCTTCCTCTGGATCAACTGTAGGTGAAGGATTGTGTATATATGATTTTTGTTTTTTTGGTTGAACTTGATGGACTTGTGTCTTTTTTCAACCTGACTAACTATGTAACTATCAAAATAAACTAAATAAGTAAATATATATTTACAAAATACGAGAGTAATGTGGTATTTTTATTGTCTTATTTTGGAACCACACCAGCAATGTTAGGACTCATTCACACAAGTGGTGAGGGGGCTGTTAAACCTTGCAGTTGAGCCAAGTTTTTACCACCCTCCACTGCTACCCCCTTTAGCTGCATAGGCAGTGGCTGGGTACACAAATTGCAGCAATGTCGTTAGTGTCATGGCAGAAATTATACACTTTGTTGCTTTTGGCAGGTGCTTCCACCCACTGGGTACAACCCCTTCAACTGAATGGGGATGTACAATGCACACTGTTGTGATACACTAGTGTGGGGGATCAATAGGTTGAAGCATGTAGCTAGAAGGTGATGCACCTCCTCATTGCCTTTATAATGCTTTCTAAAAAGTGATCTGCATGTGGATTGCTCTTCAGAAAGCAAGACTAGTGTGAATGAACTATAACACTTCACGGTGAAGCAGAGAGACATTACACACAGACCCTGCATTCTTTTCTCCCAGCTAGAGATCTACAGTGGGGACGGAAAGTATTCAGACCCCCTTAAATGTTTCACTCTTTGTTATATTGCAGCCATTTGCTAAAATCATTTAAGTTTATTTTTTTCCCCATTAATGTACACACAGCACCCCATATTGACAGAAAAACACAGAATTGTTGACATTTTTGCAGATTTATTAACCACTTAAGGACCGCCTCACGCCGATGTACGTCGGCAAGGTGGCACGGGCAGGCAAAATCACGTACATGTACGTGATTTGCCTCCCGCGGGTGGGGGGTCCGATCGGACCCCCCCGGTGCCCGAGGCGGTCCCGTTTTGTTCCCCGGCGATCAGAGTGGAGGGGGAGGCCATCCGTTCGTGGCCCCCCCCTCGCGATCGCCGCCGGCCAATGGGAACATTCCTTTGCTGCTGTATGCTAAACAGCAGCAAAGGAAATGATGTCATCTCCCCTCGGCTCGGTAGTTTCCGTTCCAGCGCCGAGGGGAGAAGACATCAATGTGAGTGCACAACACACACACACACACACAGTACAACATGCCAGGCATACAAAACACCCCGATCCCCCCCCGATTGCCCCCCGATCCCCCCCCCAATCACACCCCCCCCTGTCACAAACTGACACCAAGCAGGTTTTTTTTTTTTTTTTTCTGATTACTGCATGGTGTCAGTTTGTGACAGTTACAGTGTTAGCACAGTTACTGTTACCCCCCTGTAGGTCTAGGGTACCCCCCTAACCCCCCCTAATAAAGTTTTAACCCCTTGATCACCCCCTGTCACCAGTGTCGCTAAGCGATCATTATTCTGATCGCTGTATTAGTGTCGCTGGTGACGCTAGTTAGTGAGGTAAATATTTAGGTTCGCCGTCAGCGTTTTATAGCGTCAGGGACCCCCATAAACTATCTAATAAATGTTTTAACCCCTTGATTGCCCCCTAGTTAACCCTTTCACCACTGATCACCTTATAACCGTTACAGTTGACGCTGGTTTAGCCCCCTAATCGCCCGGCGGTGATATGCGTCGCCCCAGGCAGCGTCAGATTAGCGCCAGTACCGCTAACACCCACGCACGCAGCATGTGCCTCCCTTAGTGGTATAGTATCTGATCGGATCAATATCTGATCCGATCAGATCTATACTAGCGTCCCCAGCAGTTTAGGGTTCCCAAAAACGCAGTGTTAGCGGGATCAGCCCAGATACCCGCTAGCACCTGCGTTTTGCCCCTCCGCCCAGCCCACCCAAGTGCAGTATCGATCGATCACTGTCACTTACAAAACACTAAGCGCATAACTGCAGCGTTCGCAGAGTCAGGCCTGATCCCTGCGATCGCTAACAGTTTTTTTGGTAGCATTTTGGTGAACTGGCAAGCACCAGCCCCAGGCAGCATCAGGTTAGCGCCAGTAGCGCTAACACCCACGCACGCACCGTACACCTCCCTTAGTGGTATAGTATCTGAAGGGATCAATATCTGATCCGATCAGATCTATACTAGCGTCCCCAGCAGTTTAGGGTTCCCAAAAACGCAGTGTTAGCGGGATCAGCCCAGATACCTGCTAGCACCTGCGTTTTGCCCCTCCGTCCGGCCCAGCCCACCCAAGTGCAGTATCGATCAATCACTGTCCCTTACAAAACTCTAAACGCATAACTGCAGCGTTCGCACAGTCAGGCCTGATCCCTGCGATCGCTAACAGTTTTTTTGGTAGTATTTTGGTGAACTGGCAAGCACCGGCCCCAGGCAGCGTCAGGTTAGCGCCAGTACCGCTAACACCCACGCACGCAGCATACACCTCCCTTAGTGGTACAGTATCTGAACGGATCAATATCTGATCCGATCAGATCTATACTAGCGTCCCCAGCAGTTTAGGGTTCCCAAAAACGCAGTGTTAGCAGGATCAGCCCAGATACCTGCTAGCACCTGCATTTTGCCCCTCCGCCCGGCCCAGCCCAGCCCACCCAAGTGCAGTATCGATCGATCACTGTCACTTACAAAACACTTAACGCATAACTGCAGCGTTCGCAGAGTCAGGCCTGATCCCTGCGATCGCTAACAGTTTTTTTGGTAGCTTTTTATTGAACTGGCAAGCACCAGCAGCATAGTACACCCCGGTCGTAGTCAAACCAGCACTGCAGTAACACTTGGTGACGTGGCGAGTCCCATAAGTTTAGTTCAAGCTGGTGAGGTGGCAAGCACAAGTAGTGTCCCGCTGCCACCAAAAAGACAAACACAGGCCCGTCGTGCCCATAATGCCCTTCCTGCTGCATTCGCCAATTCTAATTGGGAACCCACTACTTCTGCAGCGCCCGTACTTCCCCCATTCACATCCCCAACCAAATGCAGTCGGCTGCATGAGAGGCATTTTTATGTCCTCCCGAGTACCCCTACCCAACGAACCCCCCCAAAAAAGATGTTGTGTCTGCAGCAATCGCGTATATAGGCGTGACACCCGCTATTATTGTCCCTCCTGTCCTGACAATCCTGGTCTTTACATTGGTGAATGTTTTGAACGCTACCATTCACTAGTTGAGTATTAGCGTAGGGTACAGCATTCCACAGACTAGGCACACTTTCACAGGGTCTCCCAAGATGCCATCGCATTTTGAGAGACCCGAACCTGGAACCGGTTACAGTTACAAAAGTTAGAAAAAAAGTGTCAAAAAAAAAAAAATATATAAAATAAAAAAAAATAGTTGTCGTTTTATTGTTCTCTCTCTCTATTCTCTCTCTCTATTGTTCTGCTCTTTTTTACTGTATTCTATTCTGCAATGTTTTATTGTTGTTATGTTTTATCAAGTTTGCTTTTCAAGTATGCAATTTTTTATACTTTACCGTTTACTGTGCTTTATTGTTAACCATTTTTTGTCTTCAGGTACTCCATTCACGACTTTGAGTGGTTATACCAGAAAGATGCCTGCAGGTTTAGGTATCATCTTGGTATCATTCTTTTCAGCCAGCGGTCGGCTTTCATGTAAAAGCAATCCTAGTGGCTAATTAGCCTCCAGACTGCTTTTACAAGCCGTGGGAGGGAATGCCCCCCCCCACCGTCTTCCGTGTTTTTCTCTGGCTCTCCTGTCTCAACAGGGAACCTGAGAATGCAGCCGGTGATTCAGCCAGCTGACCATAGAGCTGATCAGAGACCAGAGTGGCTCCAAACATCTCTATGGCCTAAGAAACCGGAAGCTACGAGCATTTTATGACTTAGATTTCGCCGGATGTAAATAGCGCCATTGGGAAATTGGGGAAGCATTTTATCACACCGATCTTGGTGTGGTCAGATGCTTTGAGGGCAGAGGAGAGATCTAGGGTCTAATAGACCCCAATTTTTTCAAAAAAGAGTACCTGTCACTACCTATTGCTATCATAGGGGATATTTACATTCCCCGAGATAACAATAAAAATGATTTAAAAAAAAAAATATGAAAGGAACAGTTTAAAAATAAGATAAAAAAAGCAAAAAAATAATAAAGAAAAAAAAAAAGCACCCCTGTCGCCCCCTGCTCTCACGCTAAGGCAAACGCAAGCGGTGGTCTGTCGTCAAACGTAAACAGCAATTGCACCATGCATGTGAGGTATCACCGCGAAGGTCAGATCGAGGGCAGTAATTTTTGCAGTAGACCTCCTCTGTAAATCTAAAGTGGTAACCTGTAAAGGCTTTTAAAGGCTTTTAAAAATTTATTTATTTTGTTGCCACTGCGCAATTTTAAAGCATGTCATGTTTTGGTATCCATGTACTCGGCCTAAGATCATCTTTTTCATTTCATCAAACATTTGGGAAATATAGTGTGTTTTAGTGCATTAAAATTTAAAAAAGTGTGTTTTTTCCCCCAAAAATGCGTTTGAAAAATCGCTGCGCAAATACTGTGTGAAAAAAAAAAATGAAACACCCACCATTTTAATCTGTAGGGCATTTGCTTTAAAAAAATATATAATGTTTGGGGGTTCAAAGTAATTTTTTTGCAAAAAAAAATAACTTTTTCATGTAAACAATGAGTGTCAGAAAGGGCTTTGTCTTCAAGTGGTTAGAAGAGTGGGTGATGTGTGACATAAGCTTCTAAATGTTGTGCATAAAATGCCAGGACAGTTCAAAACCCCCCCAAATGACCCCATTTTGGAAAGTAGACACCCCAAGCTATTTGCTGAGAGGCATGTCGAGTCCATGGAATATTTTATATTGCGACACAAGTTGCGGGAAAGAGACAAATTTTTTTTTTTTTTTTTTTTTGCACAAAGTTGTCACTAAATGATATATTGCTCAAACATGCCATGGAAATATGTGAAATTACACCCCAAAATACATTCTGCTGCTTCTCCTGAGTACGGGGATACCACATGTGTGAGACTTTTTGGGAGCCTAGCCGCGTACGGGACCCCGAAAACCAAGCACCGCCTTCAGGCTTTCTAAGGGCGTGAATTTTTGATTTCACTCTTCACTGCCTATCACAGTTTCGGAGGCCATGGAATGCCCAGGTGGCACAAAACCCCCCCAAATGACCCCATTTTGGAAAGTAGACACCCAAAGCTATTTGCTGAGAGGTATAGTGAGTATTTTGCAGACCTCACTTTTTGTCACAAAGTTTTGAAAATTGAAAAAAGAAAAAAAAAAATGTTTTTTCTTGTCTTTCTTCATTTTCAAAAACAAATGAGAGCTGCAAAATACTCACCATGCCTCTCAGCAAATAGCTTGGGGTGTCTACTTTCCAAAATGGGGTCATTTGGGGGGGTTTTGTGCCACCTGGGCATTTCATGGCCTCCGAAACTGTGATAGGCAGTGAAGAGTGAAATCAAAAATTTTCACGCTTAGAAATCCTGAAGGCGGTGATTGGATTTCGGGGCCCCGTACACGGCTAGGCATGTGGTATCCCCATACTCAGGAGAAGCAGCTAAATGTATTTTGGGGTGCAATTCCACATATGCCCATGGCCTGTGTGAGCAATATATCATTTAGTGACAACTTTATGCAAAAAAAAAAAAAAGTGTCACTTTCCCGCAACTTGTGTCAAAATATAAAATATTCCATGGACTCAATATGCCTCTCAGCAAATAGCTTGGGGTGTCTACTTTCCAAAATGGGGTCATTTTGGGGGGTTTTGTGCCACCTGGGCATTCCATGGCCTCCGAAACTGTGATAGGCAGTGAAGAGTGAAATCAAAAATTTACACCCTTAGAAATCCTAAAGGTGGTGATTGGTTTTCGGGGCCCCGTACGCGGCTAGGCTCCCAAAAAGTCCCACACATGTGGTATCCCCATACTCAGGAGAAGCAGCTGAATGTATTTTGGGGTGCAATTCCACATAGGCCCATGGCCTGTGTGAGCAATATATCATTTAGTGACAACTTTTTGTAAATATTTTTTTTTTTTTTTTTTTGTCATTATTCAATCACTTGGAACAAAAAAAATAAATATTCAATGGGTTCAACATGCCTCTCAGCAATTTTCTTGGGGTGTCTACTTTCCAAAATGGGGTCATTTGGGGGGGTTTTGTACTGCCCTGCCATTTTAGCACCTCAAGAAATGACATAGGCAGTCATAAACTAAAAGCTGTGTAAATTACAGAAAATGTACCCTAGTTTGTAGACGCTATAACTTTTGCGCAAACCAATAAATATATGCTTATTGACATTTTTTTTACCAAAGACATGTGGCCAAATACATTTTGGCCTAAATGTATGACTAAAATTTAGTTTATTGGATTTTTTTTATAACAAAAAGTAGAAAATATCATTTTTTTTCAAAATTTTCGGTCTTTTTCCGTTTATAGCGCAAAAAATAAAAACCGCAGAGGTGATCAAATACCATCAAAAGAAAGCTCTATTTGTGGGAAGAAAAGGACGCAAATTTTGTTTGGGTACAGCATTGCATGACCGCGCAATTAGCAGTTAAAGCGACGCAGTGCCAAATTGGAAAAAGACCTCTGGTCCTTAGGCAGCATAATGGTCCGGGGCTCAAGTGGTTAAAAAAGAAAAACTGAAATATCAGTCCTAAGTATTCAGACCCTTTGCTGTGACACTCATATATTTAACTCAGGTGCTGTCCATTTCTTCTGATCATCCTTGAGATGGTTCTACACCAGTGGTTCTCAACTCCGGTCCTCAGGACCCACTAACAGGCCAGAATTTATGTATTACTTTGGGGAGATGCTGACTAGAATACTGCAATCACTGAACAGCAAATGATATCACCTGTGATGTATTTCAGTTATCTTGCAAACCTGGCCTGTTAGTGGGTCCCGAGGAAAGGAGATGAGAACCACTGTTTTACACCTTCATTTGAGTCCAGCTGTGTTTGATTATACTGATTGGACTTGTTTAGGAAAGCCACACACCTGTCTATATATGACCTTATAGCTCACAGTGCATGTCAGACAAATGAGAATCATGAGGTCAAAGGAACTGCCTGAAGAGTTCAGAAACAGAATTGTGGCAAGACACAGATCTGGCCAAGGTTACAAAAAAATTTCTGCTGCACTTAAGGTTCCTAAGAGCACAGTGGCCTCCATAATCCTTAAATGGAAGACGTTTGGGATGACCAGAACCCTTCCTAGAGCTGGCCGTCCAGCCAAACTGAGCTATTGGGGGAGAAGAGCCTTGGTGAGAGAGGTAAAGAAGAACCCAAAGATCACTGTGGTTGAGCTCCAGTGATGCAGTTGGGAAATGGGAGAAAGTTGTAGAAAGTCAACCATCACTGCAGCCCTCCACCAGTCGGGGCTTTATGGCAGAGTGGCCCTACGGAAGCCTCTCCTCAGTGCAAGACACATGAAAGCCCGCATGGAGTTTGCTAAAAAACACCTAAAGGACTCCAAGATGGTGAGAAATAAGATTCTCTGGTCTGATGAGACCAAGATAGAACTTTTTGGCCTTAATTGTAAGCGGTATGTGTGGAGAAAACCAGGCACTGCTCATCACCTGTCCAATACAGTCCCAGCAGTAAAGCATGGCGGTGGCAGCATCATGCTGTGGGGGTGTTTTTCAGCTGCAGGGACAGGACGACTGGTTGCAATAGAGGGAAAGATGAATGTGGCCAAGTACAGAAATATCCTAGACGAAAACCTTCTCCAGAGTGCTCAGGACCTCAGACTGGGCCAAAGGTTTACCTTCCAACAAGACAATGACCCTAAGCACACAGCTAAAATAACAAAGGAGTGGCTTCACAACAACTCCGTGACTGTTCTTGAATGGCCCAGCCAGAGCCCTAACTTAAACCCAATTGAGCATCTCTGGAGAGACCTAAAAATGGCTGTCCACCAACGTTTACCATCCAACCTGACAGAACTGGAGAGGATCTGCAAGGAGGAATGGCAGAGGATGCCCAAATCTAGGTGTGAAAAACTTTTTTCATCTTTCCCAAAAAGACTCATGGCTGTATTAGATCAAAAGGGTGCTTCTACTAAATACTGAGCAAAGGGTCTGAATACTTAGGACCATGTGATATTTCAGTTTTTCTTTTTTAATAAATCTGCAAAAATGTCAACAATTCTGTGTTTTTCTGTCAATATGGGGTGCTGTGTGTACATTAATGGGGAAAAAAATGAGGGGGGAGAAATCCCCCGCAGGAACTGACAAGCGCTCTCTCGCTTGTGAGATTACTCTGCCTGATAGGGAAGTAAGGGGTGTGGTTGGTCTTGGGCTTGTGCCGGGTGCAGGAGCTCACTCGACACATACTTTTTTTATTTATCTAGCGCGGGCGGTACACCAGCACTTCTACTGCACTCCCCTTCCTCCAGTAAATGGTCCCTCCCAGGGCATCAGCCCCTTCTGCTCCCCCTTGTATCGGCCCTGTGTATATCCGTGTGGATTTGTTCAAGGGCAAAGAATCTAACACTGTGAGGATTCTTGTTGTGTTTCCATGTTTCATGTCTTCCGATAGGGGACATAATGTCCCCTCCCTTGGTAGTGGATACATTGTCATAGATCCGTTTCCAAAAATGGCGTTTAGTCTTACCGACATAGTAGCTGCTGCATACACATGTCATAAGATAAACGATGCCCATTGTTTGGCGATTTGTAAAGTGTTTAACCTGATGGATTTCACCATTTGGTAGGATATGTGTCTTTCCGGGCCACAAGAATTGGCAGTATGAACAACCGCCACATTTGTGAGTCCCCGGATATTTGCATTTACATTGACTACCTTCCCTTAAGTGACTCTTAAAGTGACTCTGAACCAGTTGGTCACATATAGAGTTGTTCCTGCGATATACAATCTCAGCTTTATCCTACAGTGTACTTTCCTGAAGAAGCGGGCTATGTCCCGCAAAACGCAAACTGCGTTGAAGCTACAGCAAGTCTCCTGTCCCCTACTGCAGTGGGGGTGATAAGAAATAACACTAAGAGGAGCATTACATTGGTATTTTGTGTGTAATATATGTGTATATTTATGTTTTTCATATTTTAAAACTGTATTAATACATCTTTTGATACCTTTTACTCATATTGGTACCTGTAAAGTCCTTCCAATTTAGTGTCTTAGGGTTTTTTGTGCAGTCTATTTTTCAGGACGATGTACCGGACATATATTGTCCACTATTTGAGGGCTCTCTAATGAGGCCCTCCTCCCCAGTCCCCTTCTTTTCTGAATAATGTGGTGTTAAACACCATAGGGGGCTTTTTTTATTCAGCCACTATTGTCAACGTTGTTGTTTGTTCTTAATGTCCTGTTCCCTTTTTTTCTCGTTTCCATTTTCTTTTCCTTCTGGTTCTCCCTCCTGCTCCACCTTTATTCTGTTGTGGTTATATCGGTTGGCTTTTTCCATCATGACTGACTCTCAAGGTACACATTGGAAAAACCTAATGTCTAAACTGCCAACACAAAACATCAAGGATAACAAAGAAGATATAGACATTAATTTGTTTTCCTTTGCTTTAAAAAGGTCATTAGAAATCAAGTCCACTAAATATTGGCATATCTTTTACTTGGAGAAATACTTGGAGGAAAATATTATCCCTATGGGATTGTGAGTACAAATTTTTCCTAATCTCAAGATTTTACCAGATGAATTCAAAACCAGGTGGAAGAATAATGTATCTAAATGTTCTCAAGGCATGATGCAACTTCTAACTGAGAAGTATAACAAGAACACCATGCAGTTGGATACAGAGACCAATGTACTTTATTCCACTAATAGGGAAATTACCTCGCATAGTACTTTTTTGAGTAAGGACACTGAACTTAAAGCCCATATAGGGAAATTTATACAGGAAAAGGAGAAAAAGATCTTTAAAGACAGAATGGCTTTTCAAACTTATCGAGCATTTAAATGGTCAACACAAAATAATTGTTCAAAAAAAAGAAAAACTCCTGAGACAATTGTAACCGATGTAACCACTCATTAAAATGAGAAGAAAATAGGTTTAACCTTAAACTACGTAGAGGGTTCTTTACTGTAAGAGCGGCAAGGATGTGGAATTCCCTTGCACAAGCGGTGATCTCAACGGGGAGCATCAATAGTTTAAAAAAACTATTAGATAAGCACCTGAACGACCACGACATACAGGGATATACAATGTAATACTGACATATAATCCCACACATTTTGGTTGGATTTGTGTCTTTTTTCAATCTCACCTACTATGCAACTATGCAACTATGATGACATTGTTTCTGATGCATCTTCTCACACTTCTGCTTCTTCCCGACAGCAATCTTGTGGTGGTGGGGCTGGAAATGCACAACCGTACTAGCATAAGCGTAAATATGGTGATGTGCACTTCACACAATGAGGTGGTAGGTCTAAATCAGCTAGAAAGCAGGCACATAACACGGGTAATTCAGCTCTTAAAACAATTTCTAAACATAATACCAAGGGTAATCCCTCTGTAAGCACTCCTATTACTACATGTATTTGTACTCCTGTACCAGCAGAACAGATTCACTCTGCACTGATTAATACACCTGTTAACAATGCCATTGCCAAGCAAGCACAGGCACATGTAAAGATTAATACCACATGGTGTGGTCCATTGGACATACCCACGGATGAGACTGAACCCATCATTGCTCAGAAACCATTTTCTTTTTTAGTGGATCATACTCCGGATCCCAACAAAACTGTTCAAACCAATATACAAAATTACATGACACGAACTCAGACAGAACAAACAATTTAGAGGTGATTAATCTCTCACTAATTTCTTTGTTCCAAACTGAGTTGGAGGTTCTTTCCTTGGGTTTGGGATTCTGCCCTGAAAAGCACTTTTATGCCTTTGAAACCATCAAGGATATCAATTTCTTTGCCAGGAAGTTGCTTCTAAAAGTGATCCATTACAAAAAACAAACTCAACAGGACTGTATGGCCAACTTTGATCGGTCCCGGTACAAGAGGCAGGACTTTAAAGCCCTGCAACAGTCGATTGAACTACTTGAAGAGAGCGATGTTTCTGAGGAAGTTGATCTCATCGATTAGATTAATTTGGATACATTAATTGCAACTAATGAGATGGCCCCTAATGCTGCTAACCTCCTTCTGCCAAATTAATTTAACCGAAGATCTATACATTTTCCCTCTCTGTCATTGAATGGCAATATATTAGCATTTGTTTTATAAACCACACTCACGCGGGCCCAAAAACAGGCAATGAAGGATCTGAAAGATAGATCTGATCTAGTAATAAAGCCATCAGACAAAGGAGGGGGCATGGTCGTTATGACCACAGACCAATACTCCCAAATGTGCAAACACATCCCTAAGACCACACAAAATGGTATAGAAAAGTCCCAAAGGGCAAATTGGCAAAAGTTTAACAATAATTCAATCAATTAATTAATCAATAATACAATCAGGGCACTATTCCCGAATCCACATGGGATGTGACAGTCTGACAGAAAATGCCAGCATCCTTGTTGATACACATCAACGTCCCCATGTCCTATCTTTGCCTTGTTATATGAAGGATACATCCACCTTCTACAGATTATCAATAATATACAAGTCCCCCTGGTGTGTGGTTGGTAGCTGTTGATGTTGAAGCATTGTACAGCAGCATACCACACAACTGGGGAATTTCAGTGGTTAAGTCTTCCCTACAAGAAAGAAGTGCCAACCAAAAATCGTACAGTGAGTTCATTGTTGCGCTTCAAGAGTTCATTCTGTATAACAATTTTTTTTCTCTTTGGCGATTCCCACTACCTCCAGGTGCAGAAAGTGGCGTTTGGGAACTCCTGTGCCCTATCGTACACTAACCTGTACCTGGGGGGGTGGGATTACCAAATTATGAGTGATGAGGCTCTCTCTATGTACCTGTGCCACATTTTGTCATGACACAGGTACATAGATGACATCCTCATATTCTGGGACGGGTCCAGGGAGTTACTCAGTACCTTCATTCAAATATTAAATTTGAATTATTTTAACCTGTCATTCACCATGACATGCAGGCAGGAAATGATTTATTTCCTGGATGCTGAGATATTTATCAAGACAGATATGACACTGGGAACTACCCTTTTCCGTAAGCCCACAGCTGGTAACATGATTCTAAGAGTGAACAGTGGACATCCAACAAGTCTGGTTGAGTCCATTCCTTATAGACAGTATTTGTGCATCAAGCGCAACTGTTCATTACAGGAGGATTTCCAGCATAAAGTCAACAAACTCAGGAACAGACTAATAACTCGAGGATATTCTAAAAGGACCTTGAAAAAAGCCTATCAAAAAGCCAATGGCAGGAACAGAGAGGGAGTAGTTTTTTAAACAACCAAACAAAATAGTGATGACAATATAAGTACAACAAAACAAATCATTAGATACTCCAGGCAACAATATCAGATCAAACACATCATTGCTAGATACTGGTATCTACTGAAAGCCGACCCCCGGGTTGCTGGATGCATCAGGGATAAAGCTGAGATTGTATATCGCAGGAACAACTCTATATATGACCAACTGGTTCAGAATTACTTTAATAAGGAAGGTAATCAATGTAAATGCTAATATCTGGGGACTCACAAATGTGGCGGTTGTTCATACTGCCAATTCTTGTGGCCCAGAAAGACACATGCCCTACCAAATGATGAAATCCATCAGGCTAAGCACTTTGCAAATTGCCAAACAATGGGCATTGTTTATCCTATGACATGTGTATGTGGCAGCGACTATGTCGGTAAGACTAAACGCCATTTTTGGAAACAGATCTATGATCATGTATTCATTATCAACCCGGCTGTATAGCCCACCACTACATCCAGGGCTTGCCCAAGACTAGGGATGAGCTTCGAATTCGAGTTGAACTCATGTTCAACTCGAACATCGGCTGTTCACAAGTTTGCCGAACAGCGAACAATTTGGGGTGTTTGCGGCAAATTCGAATGCCGTGGAACACCCTTTAAAAGTCTATGGGAGAAATCAAAAGTGCTAATTTTAAAGGCTTATATGCATGGTATTGTCATAAAAAGTGTTTGGGGACCTGGGTCCTGCCCCAGGGGACATGGATCAATGCAAAAAAAGTTTTAAAAACGGCCATTTTTTTGGGAGCAGTGATTTTAATAATGCTTAAAGTGAAACAATAAAAGTGTAATATCCCTTTAAACTTCATACCTGGGGGGTGTCTAGAGTATGCCTGTAAAGGGGCGCATGTTTCCCGTCTTTAGAACAGTCTGACAGCAAAATGACATTTCAAAGGAAAAAAGTCATTTAAAACTACTCGCGGCTATTAATGAATTGCCGGTCCGATAATACACATAAAAGTTCATTGATAAAAACGGCATAGGAATTCCCCACAGGGGAACCCTGAACCAAAATTTAAAAAAAAAATGACGTGGGGGTACCCCTAAATTCCATACCAGGCCCTTCAGGTCTGGTATGGATATTAAGGGGAACCCCGGCCAAAATAAAAAAAAATGGCGTGGGGTCCCCTCAAAATCTCTACCAGACCCTTCAGGTCTGGTATGGATTTTAAGGGGAAGCCTGCGCCAATATTTAAGGAAAAATGGCGTGGGGTCCCCCCAAAGATCCATACCAGACCCTTATCCGAGCACGCAACCTGGCAGGCCGCAGGAAAAGAGGGGGGATGAGAGAGTGCCCCCCCTCCTGAACCGTACCAGGCCACATGCCCTCAACATTGGGAGGGTGCTTTGGGGTAGCCCCCTAAAACACCTTGTCCCCATGTTGATGAGGACAAGGGCCTCATCCCCACAATACTTGCCCGGTGGTTGTGTGGGTCTGCGGGCGGGGGGCTTATCGGAATCGCGGTAATGATGAGGAGTCCACCCGACATGTTTCGGCTACAGAGCCATCATCTGTCGGGTGGACTCCTCATCATTACCGCGATTGATCTTTTTTGAGCTATTTGTGATCTCCTACCATGTGAGTGTTTTCTTTTATTATTTTAATAAAATTGATGTTTTTAAACGATATCATGCCATGTGAGCTTTATTTCTCGCATGGTATTTGAAACATCCTTTTGGCCTGTTGGACGATTTTGGGGATGTTTGAAGTTGTGGTGAGACCCCTCCTCCCATTGGAAGCTGTGGATATCTGACGATTCATCTTGCCAGACCTGGTGGTTAATAAGCTTTCTTACACTTGTAAGACGTAGGTCTTTTCAAGTCACCTGATTCTGGTAAGCCTCTTCTGATGCTTTGGTGATGGTCCCGCCACTCATTTAGACCCTCCATCCATCTGTGGTTTCTTACCTATTTATTCATCTGCCAGAAGTGACCAACTTTGTTTACAAGGAAGCTTGGGAGTTCATTTCCTTTATTTTTCAACATTTAAACCCCATCGATTTTTGGTGGTGGTCTTCTATTTCACTAGTCACTATTAATACATTTGTCAATCTTATGGACTATATTGGTTGATTTGTTACACATGTATGATTAATTTCGTATTATAGATTTAATACAATCACTTATCTCAAGGGTCATAACATTCACTGTATTTCAAGAGCTGTTGTGAATCACTCAGAGTTGTCTTTATATTATCTTGCCCTGTAAAGGTTGGCTTGATTTTTTGCTCACTGCCTATTTATGTAAAATGTATTATTTATATATACACATAGCGCTACACTATTATATAGTATGCGATCCGAGCCAGCCTACGTGGCATACAGAAACAACAGCCAATAGTCAAGGCCAACCATTTGCCTATAACAAGTGACATCTTTAGAGACATGTCCACTATCCTTGCCAGTTCTCCGTTTGGTCTTCTCCCTAGCTTGGTCATACAAGAGGCTATCTGGCCTATTACGGGTTCCTGCGGCCTGGTGAGTTCACCTGCAATAACTCCGCAGGCCAAGTCCTGTGTAAACATCACTTGGTTCGCTACCAAGGCCATTTCGTCCTCCATCTTGCGGTACCCAAAACCCAGCAATCAGGCACTGGAGTAGACATCCACCTCTACAAAACTAAGAATAGCTGGTGTCCAGTTACCATACTTAACAGCCTACTGTCACTCCTGCCTGAACTGTCAGATTCTAGTCCCCTTCTACCCTTTCCGGTCAAACCTTTAAGTGCAAGCCAGTTCGTGGAACACGTGACGATTCTTCTCTGCAACCTACACCTCAACCCCACTCCGGTCACTCTTTCCGTATCGGAGCAGCCTCGACAGCATCTCGGCATGGGGTCCCAGATCATGTTAATAAGAGACTAGGCAGGTGGAAGTCTGCCTGCTTCACCCAGTAGATTCCTAATCCTCAGGTGGAAATGTCACAAGCATTTACCAAACTCGCTCAATGAATAAGACTAAAACCATTAAAACTTAACCCTACCTGAATGTTTTTTCCCCCTTATTTTGGTATGCCGGCCATCAGACCAAGGCACACTTCAGGTCCATTTCATGTTGTAAGTCTTATCATAAGTCTATGTTGTTCATATCCGTATCGGCCATAGGACTTCAACCATAAGTAAGAAGGCCAGTATGCTGGCCTGAATTTATGGGAGGAGCCCGGGGGGGTATTTAACCAGCCCGCTCACCTGTGGTCTTTGTCGGTTTCCTGTGCGCGATACTCACCCTCCCATCCCCTTTTTAGGGCATTTCTCAAATCATTTCTCTTTCACAAATATTAATTTCTAATCTTGGGTATGCCCTCTTATTTTGTTATGCCGGCCATTAGACCAAGGCACACTTCAGGTCCATTTCATGTTGTAAGTCTTATCATAAGTCTATGTTGTTCATATCCGTATCGGCCATAGGGCTTCAACCATATATATATATATATATATATATATATATATATATATATACACAGTATCTCACAGAAGTGAGTATACCCCTCACATTTTTGTAAATATTTTATTTATTTATATTTATCTTTTCATGTGACAACACTAAAGAAATAACATTTTGCTACAGTGTAAAGTAGTGAGTGTACAGCTTGTATAACAGTGTAAATTTGCTGTCCCCTCAAAATAACTCAACACACAGCTATTAATGTCTAAACCGCTGGCAAGAAAAGTGAGTACACCCCTAAGTAAATTTTGTGTGGCAACCATTATTTTCCAACACTGCCTTAACCCTCTTGGGCATGGAGTTCACCAGAGCTTCACAAGTTGCCACTGGAGTCCTCTTCCACTCCTCCATGATGACATCACAGAGCTGGTGGATGTTAGAGACCTTATGCTGCTCCACCCTCCCTTTGAGGATGCCCCACAGATGCTCAATAGGGTTTAGGTCTGGAGACATGCTTGACCAGTCCATCACCTTTACCCTCAGCTTCTTTAGCAAGGCAGTGGTCGTCTTGGAGGTATGTTTGGGGTCGTTATGTTAGAATACTGCCCTGCGGCCCAGTCTCTGAAGGGAGGGGATTATGCTCTGCTTCAGTATGTCACAGTACATGTTGTCATTCATGGTTCCCTCAATAAACTGTAGCTCCCCAGTGCTGGCAGCATTCATGCTGCCCCAGACCACGACACTCCCACCACCATGCTTGACTGTAGGCAACACACACATTGTATGTATACTCCTAAACTGGTTGCCACCACACACGCTTGACACCATCTGAACCAAATAAGTTTATCTTGGTCTCATCAGACCACAGGACATGATTCCAGTAACTCATGTCCTTAATCTGCTTGTCTTCAGCAAACTGTTTGTGGGCTTTCTTGTTCATCATCTTTAGAAGAGGCTTCCTTCGGGGACGACAGCCATGCAGACCAATTTGATGCAGTGTGTGGTATATGGTCAGAGCACTGACAGGCTGACCCCCTGCTCCTTCAACCTCTGCAGCAATGCTGGCAGCACTCATACGTCTATTTCCCAAAGACAATCTCTGGATATGATGCTGAGCACGTGCACTCAACTTCTTTGGTCGACCATGGCGAGGCCTGTTCTGACTCGAACCTGTCCTGTTAAACTGCTGTATGGTCTTGGCCACCGTGCTGCAGCTCAGTTTCAGGGTCTTGCCAATAATTTTATAGCCTAAGCCATCTTTATGTAGAGCAACAATTCTTTTTTTCAGATCCTCAGAGAGTTCTTTGCCATGAGTTGCCATGTTGAACTTCCAGTGATCAGTATGAGAGAGTGAGAGCGATAACACCAAATTTAACATACCTACTCCCCATTCACACCTGAGACCTTGTAACACTAAGGAGTCACATGACAGCGGGGAGGGAAAATGGCTAATTGGACCTAATTTGGACATTTTCACTTAGGGGTGTACTCACTTTTGTTGTCAGTGGTTTAGACATTAAGGGCTGTGTGTTGAGTTATTTTGAGGGGAGAACAAATATAAACTGTTATACAAGCTGTACAATCACTACTTTACATGGTAGCAAAGTGTCATTTCTTCAGTGTTGTCACATGAAAAGATATAATAAAATATTTACAAAAATGTGAGGGGTGTACTCACTTTTGTGAGATAATATATATATATATATATATATATATATATATATATATATATATACTGTATTCTTGTGACTTTCCCAGCCTTATGCCTTGTACACACGAGCGGAATGTCTGACAGAAAAAGTCAGACGGAAGCTTTTCATTGTCTATTCCGATCGTGTGTATGCCTCATCGGACATTTTTTTCGAAAATTTTGACGGGCCTAGAAATGGAACATGTTCTAAATATTTCCGACGGAACCAATTCCTATCGGGAAAACCGCTTGTCTGTATGCTGTTCCGACGTACCAAAAAAACGCAGGCTCTGAAGCAAGTACGAGATGGAAGCTATTGGCTACTGGCTATTGAACTTCCTTTTTCTAGTCCCATCGTACGTGTTGTACGTCACCGCGTTCTGGACTTTGGTGTGACTGTGTGTAGGCAAGACCGCTTGAGCGGAATTCCGTCGGAGTTCGGTCGGAGAAACCTTCAGAGTTTATTCCGGCAAAACCGGTCGTGTGTACATGGCATAACAAGCCATTCAGGCTTGGTGTGTTTGCTCAGGTTTTCTGCAAGTGGACACTTGTCCAACAAATGTCCTGGCATGCTTACATAGTATACCCTCTATGATACCATTGTTTATACAGGTGTTCTGATCATCTATAAATATCTAGCTTGACCTTTTGCTATATTTGACATCAGTGTAATGAGGGAAAAAAGGATATGCCCAGGTGGGATTGTCTTCTCAAAACTTTCCAAATAAAAGCGAAGAACAGAGATTGAGAGCTGGACTTTATAACGACAACACCAAAGAAGGTCTTTTCCAGAACCTAAAGACACTTTTCACCCGATCTCCTGCAATTGCCTGGAGTTCTTATTGCCAAGGAGATCATGATTTTTCCATAAGCGGAGCTAAGTAACCTTTTTGTGTATTCTTATTTTATACAGACCATAGTTTCTGCTTATTTGCTAGGCATCTTGCTTGTTATATCTGTCTATCTTGTATTGTATTTCTAATATTGTATTAGTTTTGTATGTAAAGCACATTTTTACACTGCAGAGGTCTGAGCTTCCTTCCTTATACTGCAAAGTAATCTTAATAGATAGACGCAAACATAACACCTGTCCATCATACTGATGATTTGGCTTTAGTGATTTCCAAGCCACTAACCTGGAAAAGCTGTAGAGATAAGGAAGTCTTAAACCTTTTGGACATTATTTACAGCCTGCTTGTTGAGGGATCAAAAATGCAAATATTTGAAGCCAGAGACAGCCAAACAGCTAGTATTATTAAAAGGAGAAAACAATGGTGGTCACAAGTCTCTTCTGACAAGTGTACATTAAGATCACAGAGGATCCTCATTTGTGCTTGAGTTATACATTTCTGTCAGTAGCAATTTACTGCACTATCTATGAACAGTGCTGAGGCTTCATAAAAGTAATGGAAGTCAGGGAAGCTTTATCCATAAAGGCAAAGCAGGCAGTTGCCCTGGCCCACCTATGAAAGGGGGCCTCCAACTTGTGACAAAAACAGTTCTTTTTGTCTGGCATCAAGGGTGTCATTCTCATGAGACAAACAGTGCTAAAAAGAAATAGCAAGGAGCAACAGCAACGCCTTGATATATGTAAGCTGTCAGTTTTGCTAACTTGTAAAATATCAAAACTTGCCAACAGCTCATAATCACAGTGGCTTCCATTCAGTAGCTGCTGCATCCAGGTTAACTATTGAGCATTTGGAACTTGATACACTGGCAAGCTAAAGAGGACCCATTGCAGGGCAACAGCTTTACTACCTTCCTCTTCTCTCCGAGTCACATATATGCATCACTTTAATAGACTGTAAGTTCCATGACCTTCTGTATCATTCTATTTCTTTTATTAGATCCCAAGTTCTTTAACATTGTGTATCTAAACCCTTACATCCTGATTGTAAGCCCTCCTCCTTTTGTATCTATCTTTCATACACTAATATTGTAGATGGTAAGTTCTCTAGCCTTCTCTATCTTTCCCTTATAACCAAATATATTGTAAGCTCTTCAGCCTTATTCTAAATCCTTCCTTATACCATATTACCATAATGATGGTTTCTTATAAACTAATAGGTGTTACGTTCTTCCATCTTCTGAAATTTTCTTATACCTGAATAGATTGTTAGTTTTTCCAACCTCTGCACCCTTCCCTTACATGTGAGATACTTTCCCATACAAGACTATGCAAAATCCATTTGAATCAGGTCAGAAGGAGGTCAACCGCAGGTCAAATGCACCTGTCAGTAAATTCTGAAAGAACTCAATAGCAAACGGATGTCAAACCAATGCCATCAACAATAGGCCAAAGCCTATTTACAGACAAATGTATAGGATGGGATACCACAAGCCACATGTTCTTTATTTTCCTTTTATTTTGTACTACATAGAGTAGACATGCGCACAACAGTTTTATTTTGTTTCTGTTGGTTTCCGTTGTCGTAACGATTCGTAATTTCGAAAGACATGGGTTTTCGTATTTGGACTCATTCGTATTTTCGTAAGAGTTATATTTTCGTTGATTTGAAATGATTCGTATTTCCGTGAGTCTAATTTCCGTTGATTGGAAAATCGTACTTTCATTAGAATACATTTTACGTTTACTCGAAACTCTACTCGTCGTAATTTTGTAATTCGTACTTTCGTGAGATTGACTGCCTCATTTATTCGTACTTTCGTAACATTGTTTTCGTAGATTCGTAATAGGAGCATAATTCGTATTTTTACGTAATGTGTCAGAATGGCGCTACACTACTAACATGCTTTGAATGGATTTGTACTTTCGTAAGTACATCGCGGTTAATCGTAATTATTCGAAATCTCGTAATTTACTTTTGTTTTTGACATGCGGCTATAGCCTCCGCCCCTGGATGCCATTTTGAGAGGGTGTACAGTGGTGAGGCAAGGGAGGAGCAGAGAGCAGAGGGGGATTGTTGGATTTGTGGTTGTTTTTGTGTGGTGATTTAGTCTTTTTTTTGCAATTAGAATGTCTGGGAGTGAGAGTGGACGTTTGAGTCTTGTGAGTGAGAATGTTGGTTTTAGTCAGTGTGTTGATGTGAGAGTTGTTGGTGTGACTTAGAGGGGAGGGGAGCAGGGAAGTGGAGGGGAGGTGTGGAGTGGAGTAGAGGAATGGAGGGGAGAGCAGACGTGGAGGGGAGGAGAAGCAGGGATCGTAGGGGAGGCGTGGAGTAGAGGAGAGGCATGGAGGAGAGGGGTGGCATGGAGGGGAGGCGTGGAGGGGAGAAGAGACAGGGATCGGAGGGGAGGCATGGAGTAGAGGAGAGGCATGGAGGGGAGGTGTGGAGGGGAGGAGAGACGGGGATTGGAGGGGAGGCGTGGAGGGGAGGAGAGGCGTGGAGGGGAGGAGAGGCAGAGATCGGAGGGGAGGCATGGAGTAGAGGAGAGGCATGGAGGAGAGGGGAGGCATGGAGGGGAGGCGTGGAGGGAAGGGGAGCTGGGGATCAGAGGGGAGGCGCGGTATATATATATAGATATATATATCTATATATAGATATATATATCTATATATATCTATATATAGATATAGATATATATATCTATATATAGATATATATATCTATATATAGATATATATATAGATATATATAGATATATATATAAAACCATCACTATGTGAAACGAAAGGTTGTTTTTGAAAAAATAAATCTCTTTGGTTTCTAATTTATGTAATTAATAATGTTTATTTTCATTTGCAGGTTCTATGATTGTCGGTCAACAGTCAAAAAAAAGATGAAGAAGCTTCTACTAGGAGAATAGGGATGAGCTTCGAGTTTGAGTCAAACTCATGTTCGACTCGAACATTGGCTGTTCGCAAGTTCGCCGAACAGCGAACAATTTGGGGTGTTCGCGGCAAATTCGAATGCCGCGGAACACCCTTTAAAAGTCTATGGGAGAAATCAAAAGTGCTAATTTTAAAGGCTTATATGCAAGTTATTGTCATAAAAAGTGTTTGGGGACCCGGGTCCTGCCCCAGGGGACATGGATCAATGCAAAAAAAAGTTTTAAAAACTGCCGTTTTTAAAACGAAGAGAAGAGCGAGAGCCTCCCCCCACGCCATGGGTGCGGAGCGGCTCGAGGAGAAGAAGATAGAAGACGCCGCGGAGGAGATGCTGGACGAGAACGCCGGAGGAAGAACCAGAAGAACCAGAAGAAGAAGAAGATGAAGGAAGATAGAAGAAAGAAGAAGCATTTAAATAAAGGAATTGTCAAAAACTGTCAAAAACTGTCTCATTTAACATTTTTGACAGTTTTTTAGTGAAATGGTAGGGGTAAGTACCCCCTTACTATTTCACACTGGGGGGGGGCTGGGATCTGGGGGTCCCCTTGTTAAAGGGGGCTTCCAGATTCCGATAAGCCCCCCGCCCGCAGACCCCCACAACCACCGGCCAGGGTTGTGGGGATGAGGCCCTTGTCCTCATCAACATGGGGACAAGGTGTTTTGGGGGGCTACCCCAAAGCACCCTCCCAATGTTGAGGGCATGTGGCCTGGTACGGTTCAGGAGGGGGGGCACACTCTCATCCCCCCCTCTTTTCCTGCGGCCTGCCAGGTTGCGTGCTCGCATAAGGGTCTGGTATGGATATTTGGGGGGGCCCCACGCCGTTTTTTTTTTTTTTTTGTTGCGGGGTTCCCCTTAAAATCCATACCAGACCTGAAGGGCCTGGTATGGAATTTAGGGGGACTCCCACGTCATTTTTTTTTTAAATTTTGGTTCGGGGTTCCCCTGTGGGGAATTCCCATGCCGTTTTTATCAATGAACTTCTTTGTGTATTGTCGGCAATGCAATAGCCGCGAGTAGTTTTAAATGGGTTTTTTCCTTCGAAATGTCATTTTGCTGTCAGACTGTTCTAAACACGGAAACATGCGCCCCTTTACAGGCATACTATAGACACCCCCCAGCTACGAAATTTGAAGGGATATTACATTTTTATTGTTTGACTTTAAGCATTATTAAAATCACTGCTCCTGAAAAAACGTCCGTTTTTAAAACTTTTTTTTGCATTGATCCATGTCCCCTGGGGCAGGACCCAGGTCCCCAAACACTTTTTATGACAATAACTTGCATATAAGCCTTTAAAATTAGCACTTTTGATTATTCATGTTCATGTCCCATAGACTTTAACGGTGTTCGCGCGTTCAAACAAACTTTTTTCCTGTTCGCATGTTCTGGTGCGAACCGAACAGGGGGGTGTTCGGCTCATCCCTATAGGAGAATACATTAGAGGAAAGCCTGTTAAGTTCTGAGAGTGGGAGGCAGAGCTAAGAGATGGCCTTCTGGCAAAGGATGTCCCTGGATTCAGCAGCAGGGGTCCACATCAGAGAGCTGGTGGTGAGTAAAATTAAATATATCATTATATATTTCAGTTATATGGTTGTTTCAAGCTATTATTTTTTATGACTAGGCATGTATGACTTACGTTTTTTTTTTAACATTCATGTTTTCCAGATCGAGCAACATCATCTGTGGAGGGATCAGCTCCAAGTGCATTCTATCAACATTCTGGTGAGTACCTAACACAAACACAAAGGATATATAATGAACTTCTATTTAACATTTAAAGCAGGCATCACTAAATGGCGGACTGTGGGCCGGCTGTGGACCAAGTCACTGTGCCATCCGGACCGTCACAGTGCAGCCATTTAGGTGACGGTTCTCTTTCCCTGTCTCCTCAACTGTCACTATCACAGCAGAGAGCAGGAGGCAGAAACACGTCCAATCCCAGGACGGGTGTCAGTTGAAGTTCCCCGGACAGGGGGAGGGGCTGTATGTGATGTTGAGCAGCGGGAACACAGCAATTGAAATGAAAGCTGTTATCGCTGTGTTCCCTGTGCTCTGATCATCTGGGCGGCTCTCCTGTTCCTCTCCTCCCCTACACAGGTAGGCTGCATTGTGGGCACAGGCTGCATTGGTGAACACAGGCTGCATTGGTGGAGACAGGCTGCACTGGTGGACACAGGCTGCACTGGTGGACACAGGCTGCATGGTGGACACAGGCTGCATTGGTGGGCACAGGCTGCATTGGTGGGCACAGGCTGCATGGAGGACACAGGCTGCATTCGTAGGCACAGGCTGCATTGGTGGGCACAGGAAGGCTGCATTGGTGGGCATGTTTAGGGGTGCAATTAGGGGTGGGGCAAGGTCAGGGTTGGGTGGGTCAACTGTTGGTGATTAACCCTGGCTAGTAGCTCAGGACTTGAAATTTTGAGCCCTGGTAGTATGTATATGGGGGCTGTAGTAAATTGGTGACCCCGCCCCTTATGATGTCACAGTCCCGGGGCATGCTGGGACTGTGCCATCATAAGGGGCGGGGTCACCACACGTGACCACGCCTCATGCCTATATAAGTCGTTGCGCACCTCAAACACAGCATTAAATCTGGAGAGAGCATTGTCAACATCGGAAGAAGAGAAGAGGGAGAAAGATGGCGGAGAAGACTGGGCCACCGCTAGCAAGAGAGCGGCAAAAGAGCAGAAGATAGCAGAGGAGCCCGGCAGAAGAACCGGAGAGCATGAGAAGAACCGGAGAATGGAGAAGAGGCTGGAGAGCGGGAGAAGAACCAGACACTGGGAGAAGAGGCCGGAGAGAGCGGAGAAGTCAGAAAAGACCCCCCGAAGTCGGAAGAAGACCCCTGGAGCTGACTAATAAACTACTTTAAAAACCTGTGTAGTGTGTTTTTTATTGACACTTTTTTCCCCCAGGTGAATGGGTAGGGGTACGATGTACTCCATACTCATTCACATAGGGTGGGGGGGCCGGGATCTGGGGCCCCCTTATTAAAGGGGCTCCCGGATTCCGATAAGCCCCCGCCCGCAGACCCTGACAACCAACAGCCAGTGTTGTCCAGAAGAGGCCCTTGTCCTCATCAACATGGGGACAAGGTGCTTTGGGGTGGGGGGCCGCAGGGAGCCCCCCTTCCCCAACACACCCCCCCATGTTGAGGGCATGCGGCCTGGTACAGTTCAGGAATGGGGGCGCTCGCTCGTCCCCACCCCCTTTCCTGACCGGCCGGGCTGCGTGCTCAAGTAAGGGTCTGGTATGGATTTTGGGGGGACCCCCACACCGTTTTCTTGGTATAGGGGGTTCCCCTTAAAATCCATACCAGACCTGAGGGCCTGGTATACTCTGCGACGGGGCTTGCAAGCTGTCAATCTTGCCGATAAAAGCGGCGAGATTGACTTCCTTTTCTAGTCCCGTCGTACCTCATCATGTTCAAAATGAATGGACTTTAGTCAATGTGTGGGCAAGTCCATTCATTCAGAAGTCTGCCGTAACTCCATTGAAAGTCCGTCGGGAAGACCGGTGGACCTAGTCTGCCAGAAAGTCCGGTCATATGTAGGCAAGTCGGTTCGTTTGGAAAGTCTGTTGTAAGTCTGCCGGAAGTCTGTCGGGAAGACCGTCGGACCTAGTCTGCCAGAAAGTCCGGTCGTGTGTACATGGCATAAGCAGCAGAGAACAGTCTCCTTCTGAAAGCTGAAGGCTACACCTTCCTCTGCCCCAGGACCCATGCCAGCTCAGCTCACATTTTTAGGCTGCATGCAGACTGGATGTTTTTACAGTTACTGGTTTTGGCTTCCAACGTTTTTTTCTGCAGTCAATTAACTCCCCAGCATGTTATCCTATGTGTCCATGCACACATAGGCTGTTATCAGCAGTTTTTGGCAGGGCCGTTTTTTTGCTGTATAGCTATTCAGCGTTTATCAGCATTTTAGACCCCTAAGATTTTGGGGGAATATAGTTTAGAAAAACTCATTCTACAGCTGCAGCTTAGGTACATCTATCTGCAGTGTTTTTTTATCTAGCTTCAAAGCACAAAGTCCTGTGACTTTCTCCTGCTCAGTTCTTCTGTTATCAGCATGATAACTTCGGACAAGTTCTCCCACAACTTTTAAAAAACCAGCCTGAAATTTGTGTCAGGGTGTGTGCTATAAATAGATTAGCAGAGAGCTGGTCTATTCACAGCACAGCTCTGCACGTCTCTGTCTGCGTACGTGGAGGGGGGTGTGTGCCTTTCCTACAATCAGCTGTCACACAGTGTATGGTAAGAATCCACACCCACAGGTAAATCAGGAAGAGAAATTCTAACAGGACGTACACTTTCTAAACAGTATATAAAGCTGAAGGCAGCATATATACATGTAGTACTTGTGTAGGGAGATTTGTTTAATCTCTGTGTATAATCTGAGGCTGTTCACTTCACTGGGTATGTGAGGCTGTACATCTGCTTTACCGTACATGTAAATAAATGATAGACCTTAATACATATGTGTTGTTTGGTACTTTTACAAATTCTTTTCTTACTGTAAATAAAAATATTTTTGGTGTAATACTTTGATAATTATTTATTGATTTATTTATTTTTTAATACATCACATATCTGCTAAATTATTAATTTATTCCCACACACATGGTATTAATTATTCAGAACTTCAAACTCTAAGTCCACAATAGTTAAAAAAACAGTTCCTACTTCCTTTAAAGTGGAGGGCCACCCTAAAAAAACAATTGCATTCAAAATCCTAAAAAAATTAAAAAAAAACATTTAAAAAAAAAAAAATTTAAACTTACCTAAACCCTTGTTGCTAGGCAGTCTTCCTAATCTGCCTCTTCCTATTCCATGGCGTGTTCTGCTCCTCGGTGAGCGGCCCCGTTGCCTTCTGGGAACTGTGTGTGTTCCCAGAACACCACAGGGCCATTCACAGAGTGCTGCGCCGCTCGCGCGTGCGCAGCAGGAAACTGGCAGTGCAGCCCTTACTTAGGATGGCGGTGCTGGGACCCGAGAGCCGAGGGACGGGTCGGTCTTGGGCAGCCAACATCGTGGGCACCCAGGACAGGTAAGTACTTATTTAAAGTCAGCAGCTACAGTGTTCAGGGACAGAATCCCGCTTTAACTATTCATTTAGATTTTATGTGCCCCACTGCACTTATGCCGCGTACACACGATCAGATTTTCTGTCCGAAAAAACTTGGATGGTTTTTCCGACGGAATTCCGCTCAAGCTTGCCTTGCATACACACAGTCACACCAAATTCTGACAGTCAAGAACGAGGTGATGTACAACATGTATGACGGGACTAGAAAACGGAAGTTCAATACCCAGTGCGCCACCCTTTGGGCTCCTTCTGTTAATCTCGTGTTAGTAGAAGTTTGGAGAGAGACGATTCATGCTTTTCAGCTTTCGTGCTTTTCAGTTTTTTGCGTTCTTGTCCGCTCGTTTCTGATTTTCAGCTCGCTCTTCACAGGCCTTTCTGTTCTTCAGTACGTTCTGTTAGTCCGTTCTGACCAGCTGACCGTTTTGAAGCCATGTTGGGGGTACATGCTCGTCAACGAGTTCATGCTGTGCGAGGGGTTGGTGTTGGGGTTCTTGCTTTGACCCAAGCCCAGTCCATGAACAGGGTGGGGAGGAGTTCATGGACCAAGAATTGTTTGCTCTCGTGTGACTTATTCTCTCATATGCCTTTGCTGCATGAGATCCAGGAGAATAACCCTGATGATTTCAGGAACTTTCTCCGAATGACGGACCCCCTTTTTCACAGTCTGTTGGCTTTGCTATCCCCTTATATTATGAAGCAGGACACCTGCATGCGGCAAACCATCACTCCGGAGCAGAGGCTAGTCGCCACGTTGCAGTACTTGGCAATGGGGAGAAGTCTACAGGACCTCAAGTTCTCTGCAGGCATCTCCCCCCCAGGCTCTGGGTATCATTATCCCAGACACCTGTTCTGCCATCATACAGGTCCTGCAGAAGGACTATATTATGGTAAGTTTTCTCCTTTAACATCACATTCTATGTATTTAATGTTTGCTAATGTATTGTATTTATTTCATCATTCCCTATTTACCATGATTGTAATATGCTGTGAATGTCCCCTTTGTCCTCATGCATGCTGTAAGCTTTTAAGGCTCCTTGTTTGTCCTTCATGCATATTTGCCTTCACTAACTTCCCCAGCATGCTATCGTGGGCTCATACACACCTAGCCTAGTCACTTAATGTATTTTGTCAGCTCTATTGTAGTGCTTTACCCTAAACACCCCCTAAAATGTGTCCAAATGTTATTGTTGTCCTTAAATTCAGGCAGAGTGCCAGAGGCTTTTTTTGGGGTCCAAAACTCATTTATAATCCTCCACCCCCTAAAATGTTTCCAATGGGCCATTATAGGGGGTGAGGAATCTGATAAGTGGATCTTATATTTTTGTCTTTGTCCTTAAAATAAATGTTATATTGATGTTTGCCAAGAATGTTTGTGTTTAATCTGCTTGCAATGTTATGCGCAAAAGTGCTAATATTTTTTTTTCTTTTTTGACTCCACAGTTTCCTTCAATGCCACAGGAATGGCAGACTGTGGCTTCCCAATTTACTCATTGTTGGGACTTTCCCAACTGTGGAGGGGCAATCGATGGGAAGCAAGTCCACCACCCCACTCAGGGTCATACTATTTTAACTATAAGGGGTTTCATAGTATTGTGTTGATGGCGGTGGTGTCGGTGACATACGAGTTTCTCTATGTGGACAGGGGGAAGAATGGCCGGATGTCGGATGGTGGAGTCTTTGCCCAGACCGAGTTCTACTGACGTCTCTAGAGTGGTGGCTTGGGATTGTCACCTGAGGAAGAGAACATGGAAATTTGTTTTTATCGCTGATGAAGCATTTGGTCTGGTGATCACCTGATGAGGCCATTCCCCCAGAGAACCGTCACCCCGGAGAAGAGGGTTTTGGCCAGAGCCAGAAGAGTCATAGAGAATGCCTTTGGGATAATGGCCAGCCGGTTCCGCCTATTTCTTATGGCAATAAATATGGCGGAGTACAAACTTAACCACATAGTTCTAGCATGCTGCATTCTTCATAACTTCATAACTGTTGAAGAGAAATGCTCAGAATTATGTTGCCTTAGTTGGCCCAGAAAATCCACTGACAGCCCTGGAAACTTGGTGTCCTGGCTTGCCCCCCCCCCAAAGCGCCTATGAAGTGTGTCAAAAATATGTTAATTATTTTATGGGTAGGGGGGGCATTGCTATGCCAGCAAATTTGTAATTATTTTAGATATTAAAAAAAATTGATCTGATGAAATCTTGATTTTGATTTACTGCTTGTGTTTCTTGTAGCTGTCTCCTAGGTTCTCCTAGTGCACTTGTATGTGCCAAGTGTTTTTTCCATTATTAAAAAACACCCATTGTCACTGTAAACACCATCTTAATACAAAAAATGGTATTGAGTATTGAAAGAAGAAGCCACACATTGTTGAGTATAAAACCTTTTACTCCATGCACATTCACATGTGCGTTGTAATTTTTTTTTTTTTTTAAACATATTTTTTTTTTTTTTTAAGTTTTACCTTGAAAATATTTTTTTACTACATAAACAGGCATGTTTCAAAACATAACATACACAACTCAGGAACTTACAAAGTTCAACACTGAAAAACTGAAAGCAATATCAGACATAATAGTGTCAAAAATGTGTTGATATTGCCTTCATCAGATGGGGTGATGTCCCCCTGTAAAAGCCAAATTTTGAAGATGCACACAAATTGGAGATTTTCCTCCTGATCCCATGCCTAATGTCAACATGTGCTATCTTCCATCATGGGGGATCAATGGACGCATTTTGGGGATGCAACCACTTCCTCTCACCTACTTGAGTTACGAGGAAGGGGTTGCACCCACAAAACGCGTACATTGATATCCCCTGATGGCAGATAGCACATGTTGACACACTGTGTGCATCTTCAAAATTTGGCTTTTAAAATGCGTAAAAAAAATAGAAAAAAATTGCCCAAAACTAGAAAATGGTGTCATTTTGTTGTTCTTAGATTCTTCCTAGTACATCAATCATGTTCTTCAGTTATTGTTCTATGTCATTTGTTTTTTGCTTGATGAGGTCTAAATCCTGACTACAAAACATTATGTCCTGGATTAGCCTTTGTGCACTGTCAGTCGTGAAATGAGTAGATTGATCTTCCACAACATGCACATCACCTAAAAGAAAAAAAATACACACCATGTATTATAGATATGCAGGCATACATCTATTACCCGAATCTCTGCTCTGGTGTCAGACACTAACCTGTTGTGGTGACAATCTCAACCACCTCCCCTTCCTCCACATCCTCAGGTTGTGGTGTCCTCTGTTCCCCTTCTTCAGGAGGTGGGGGTTTCCTGATGTGCTCAGATGTCCGGAGTCTTTTCTCCCCTATGAGAATGAAACCAAAGGTATACTTAGCACACAGATATTTGAGGCCAGAAATAGGAATATGAAACATTGTATGGAAGTGGGGTACAATTGTCTGTTTTAGCAGAGTTCCAAGCTGAAGACATGATTTTTTCACTTACCAAAGCCAGAATACTTACCTTTTTTGGACAAGTTTCACACATGGAGACACCCCAAGTATCCACTGGAGTACCTGTGTGGGACACCCTAAAAAGTTTGTTCTTGTGTCCCACACTAGTGCTCCTAAGTCCAGATATGTAAACAGCTGCTGAGTGTCCTCTCCTTACATTACATTGAATCAAGTTTGCAATTATTTCTAGTTTCTAACACATCTAGACAACAATGTCCTAAACTTCTTTTAATACAAAGTAGCATGGAGGGCGTGTCCGGATGTGAGCGATGGTGGACATCTTTGCAAGGTGCTCCAGAATCCTGATTGCTAATCTGCCGCCATCCGAATGTTTAAAGACCTACTAAGCGCAAAAAACCTGCCAGCCTACTCATCTAGGTGCACCTACAGTGTTCTACGCCAATATCTCCCAGAAACTTGGCCTGTAATCGGCAGAGGGAGATAGCCTCTGGACTCTCGCGGCCGCCGCCATCTTGCAGATCCTAGGCCTCCTGGGGAAATCTTAATCCGGACAGATCTGGAGGTAGGGGACTCTCATCTGCCCCTATACCATACCCATCTACCCACCTGGTACAGTCCGGTGGCCTCGCCGGGCTCCGGGGACATCCGTGGCGGCCGCGACCTGGTCCAGCCTATTGCAGCCTAGCGAGGCCTGTGGATCCCTGGTGTTTCCTGTGGCTGCTCCCCACCGGGGGTCGCCGCGGCCGGTCCGGCCCACGTCGGAAGTGCAGGCATCCTCTCCACATCCTGCCTACCAGTCCCCCAGGTCCTTGCCAAGGCCTGGGGTGCTTACAAGGACTGCCTGAATGGGTGAAGGTATTGTGCCTCATCAGCTGCTGCCTCTGTCGCATTGTTCTGGGCCATCTGCACCCTGGCACTCCCAGCCCACCATCTTAACTACCTTACTCCTGTCTGCCTGTTACTGTGAGGGGAGAAGTTGCTGATGAGCATTGTCTGTCTGTCCATAGTGAGAACATCATGGACTAGAGGTATAATTCCAGCTTAGGTTGCATTTAGTTGCCTCTTAGTACTACACTTGGGCCGGGGTGGGGAGGAAGGTCGCATTGAGAAGAGCTTCTGTCACCCTAAAACAACAACATCCTTCTCAGCACCAAATGGGACTCTGTTCGGACGGCCATTGTTGCCCGGAACGGATAGTACTTGTTACTGTGCTTCCATCCATGCCGGCAAAAGGTAAAACAGCGTCCCCGAACTCCAGTAAAAAGCAACGGCCGGCGCCGGTCGGACGCCCAGACGCCATCTTAGCTGACAGGCTCCACGCGCTTCTGGCTAAGCTAAACATGGCCACGAGCCAGGAGAGCCCTCTCGCTCCAGTGGCCCCGGAATCCTCCACCTCTGGGGACATGGCGGTGATTCCTGCTAGCCATAAAAAACAGTAGATCCTCTGTGCTGACTAGGGATGAGCTTCGAATTCGAGTCAAACTCATGTTCGACACGAACATCGGCTGTTCGCAAGTTCGCCGAACAGCGAACAATATGGGGTGTTCGCGGCAAGTTTGAATGCTGCGGAACACCCTTTAAAAGTCTATGGGAGAAATCAAAAGTGCAAATTTTAAAGGCTTATTTTCATGGTATTGTCAAAAAAAGTGTTTGGGGACCTGGGTCCTGCCCCAGGGGACATGGATCAATGCAAAAAAAGTTTTAAAAACGGCCGTTTTTTCGGGAGCAGTGATTTTAATAATGCTTAAAGTAAAACAATAAAAGTGTAATATCCCTTTAAATTTCATACCTGGGGGGTGTCTATAGTATGCCTGTAAAGAGGCGCATGTTTCCTGTGTTTAGAACAGTCTGACAGCAAAATTACATTTTAAAGGAAAAAAGTCATTTAAAACTACTCGCGGCTATTAATGCATTGCCGGTCCGACAATACATATAGAAGTTCATTGACAAAAACCGCATGGGAATTCCCCACAGGGGAACCCTGAACCAAAATTAAAAAAAAAAATGACATGGGGGGTCTCCCTAAATTCCATACCAGGCCCTTCAGGTCTGGTATGGATATTAACCATTTGCCGACCGCCTAACGTATATATACGTCGGCAGAATGGCACGGGCAGGCAGAATCACGTACCTGTACGTGATCTGCCTCCCGCGGGCGGGGGGTCCGATCGAACCCCCCCCCGGTGCCAGCGGCGGTCGGCATTTGACTGGGAGCGTCGGGAGGCGAGGGGGAGACCATCCGATCGTGGCCCCCCCCTCGCGATCGCTCCCAGCCAATCGGAATCCTCCCCTGCCTGTGTGTAGTTTCACACAGGCAGAGGATGTGATGTCATCTCTCCTCGGCTCGGCAGTTTCCGTCCAGCGCCGAGGAGAGAAGACATGTAAGTGCACAACACACACAAACACACACAGTAGAACATGCCAGGCATACTTTACACCCCCGATCCCCCCCCCGATCGCCCCCCGATCCCCCCCCAATCACCCCCCCCGTCACAAACTGACAGCAAGCAGTATTTTTTTTTTTTTTTTCTGATTACTGCATGGTGTCAGTTTGTGACAGTTACAGTGTTAGGGCAGTGAATATTACCCCCCTTTAGGTCTAGGATACCCCCCTAACCCCCCCTAATAAAGTTTTAACCCCTTGATCACCCCCTGTCACCAGTGTCACTAAGCGATCATTTTTCTGATCGCTGTATTAGTGTCGCTGGTGACGCTAGTTAGGAACGTAAATATTTAGGTTCGCCGTCAGCGTTTTATAGTGACAGGGACCCCCATATACTACCTAATAAATGTTTTAACCCCTTGATTGCCCCCTAGTTAACCCTTTCACCACTGATCACCGTATAACCGTTACGGGTGACGCTGGTTAGTTCGTTTATTTTTTATAGTGTCAGGGGACCCGCCGTTTATTACCTAATAAAGGTTTAGCCCCCTGATCGCCCGGCGGTGATATGCGTCGCCCCAGGCAGCGTCAGATTAGCGCCAGTACCGCTAACACCCACGCACGCAGCATACGCCTCCCTTAGTGGTATAGTATCTGTACGGATCAATATCTGATCCGATCAGATCTATACTAGTGTCCCCAGCAGTTTAGGGTTCCCAAAAACGCAGTGTTAGCGGGATCAGCCCAGATACCCGCTAGCACCTGCGTTCTTCCCCTCCGCCCGGCCCAGCCCACCCAAGTGCAGTATCGATCGATCACTGACACTTACAAAACACTAAACGCATAACTGCAGCGTTCGCAGAGTCAGGCCTGATCCCTGCGATCGCTAACAGTTTTTTTGGTAGCGTTTTGGTGAACTGGCAAGCACCAGCCCCAGGCAGCATCAGGTTAGCGCCAGTGCCAGTAGGGCGGCACAGTGGTGTAGTGGGTAGCACTCTCACCTAGCAGTAAGAAGGGTCGCTGGTTCGAATCCCGACCACGACGCTACCTGCCTGGAGTTTGCATGTTCTCCCTGTGACTGCGTGGGTTTCCTCCGGGTACTCCGGTTTCCTCCCACACTCCAAAGACATGCTGGTAGGTTAATTGGATCCTGTCTAAATTGGCCCTAGTATGTATGAATGTGAGTTAGGGACCTTAGATTGTAAGCTCCTTGAGAGTGTAGGGACTGATGTGAATGTATAATGTATATGTAAAGCGCTGCGTAAACTGACGGCGCTATATAAGTACCTGAAATAAATAAATAAATAAATAAGTACCGCTAACACCCACGCACACACCGTACACCTCCCTTAGTGGTATAGTATCTGAACGGATCAATATCTGATCTGATCAGATCTATACTAGCGTCCCCAGCAGTTTAGGGTTCCCACAAACGCAGTGTTAGCGGGATCAGCCCAGATACCTGCTAGCACCTGCGTTTTGCCCCTCTGCCCGGCCCAGCCCAGCCCAGCCCACCCAAGTGCAGTATCGATCGATCACTGTCACTTACAAAACACTAAACGCATAACTGCAGCGTTCGCAGAGTCAGGCCTGATCCCTGCGATCGCTAACAGTTTTTTTGGTAGCGTTTTGGTGAACTGGCAAGCACCAGCAGCCTAGTACACCCCGGTCGTAGTCAAACCAGCACTGCAGTAACACTTGGTGACATGGCGAGTCCCATAAATGCAGTTCAAGCTGGTGAGGTGGCAAGCACAAGTAGTGTCCCGCTGCCACCAAGAAGACAAACACAGGCCCGTCGTGCCCATAGTGCCCTTCCTGCTGCATTCGCCAATCCTAATTGGGAACCCACCACTTCTGCAGCGCCCGTACTTCCCCCATTCACATCCCCAACCAAATGCAGTCGGCTGCATGAGAGGCATTTTCTTTATGTCCTCCCGAGTACCCCTACCCAACGAACCCCCCCAAAAAAGATGTCGTGTCTGCAGCAAGCGCGGATATAGGCCTGACACCCGCTATTATTGTCCCTCCTGTCCTGACAATCCTGGTCTTTGCATTGGTGAATGTTTTGAACACTACCATTCACTAGTTGTGTATTAGCGTAGGGTACAGCACTGCACAGACTAGGCACACTTTCACAGGGTCTCCCAAGATGCCATCGCATTTTGGGAGACCCGAACCTGGAACCGGTTACAGTTATAAAAGTTAGTTACAAAAAAAGTGTAAAAAAAAAAAAAAACACAAACAAAAATATAAAATAAAAAAAAAATAGTTGTTGTTTTATTGTTCTCTCTCTCTATTCTCTCTCTATTGTTCTGCTCTTTTTTACTGTATTCTATTCTGCAATGTTTTATTGTTGTTATGTTTTATCATGTTTGCTTTTCAGATATGCAATTTTTTATACCTTACCGTTTACTGTGCTTTATTGTTAACCATTTTTTTGTCTTCAGGTACGCCATTCACGACTTTGAGTGGTTATACCAGAATGATGCCTGCAGGTTTAGGTATCATCTTGGTATCATTCTTTTCAGCCAGCGATTGGCTTTCATGTAAAAGCAATCCTAGCAGCTAATTAGCCTCTAGACTGCTTTTACAAGCAGTGGGAGGGAATGCCCCCCCCCCAATGTCTTCCGTGTTTTTCTCTGGCTCTCCTGTCTCAACAGGGAACCTGAGAATGCAGCCGGTGATTCAGCCAGCTGACCATAGAGCTGATCAGAGACCAGAGTGGCTCCAAACATCTCTATGGCCTAAGAAACCGGAAGCTACGAGAATTTTATGACTTAGATTTCGCCGGATGTAAACAGCGCCATTGGGAAATTGGGAAAGCATTTTATCACACCGATCTTGGTGTGGTCAGATGCTTTGAGGGCAGAGGAGAAATCTAGGGTCTAATAGACCCCAATTTTTGCAAAAAAGAGTACCTGTCACTACCTATTGCTATGATAGGGGATATTTACATTCCCTGAGATAACAATAAAAATGATTTAAAAAAAAAAAAAAATGAAAGGAACAGTTTAAAAATAAGATAAAAAAATAATAATAATAAAGAAAAAAAAAAAAAAGCACCCCTGTCCCCCCTGCTCTCGCGCTAAGGCGAACGCAAGCGTCGGTCTGGCGTCAAATGTAAACAGCAATTGCACCATGCATGTGAGGTATCACCGCGAACGTCAGATAGAGGGCAGTAATTTTAGCAGTAGACCTCCTCTGTAAATCTAAAGTGGTAACCTGTAAAGGCTTTTAAAGGCTTTTAAAAATGTATTTAGTTTGTCGCCACTGCACGTTTGTGCGCAATTTTAAAGCATGTCATGTTTGGTATCCATGTACTCGGCCTAAGATCATCTTTTTTATTTCATCAAACATTTGGGCAATATAGTGTGTTTTAGTGCATTAAAATTTAAAAAAGTGTGTTTTTTCCCCAAAAAATGCGTTTGAAAAATCGCTGCGCAAATACTGTGTGAAAAAAAAAAATGAAACACCCACCATTTTAATCTGTAGGGCATTTGCTTTAAAAAAATATATAATGTTTGGGGGTTCAAAGTAATTTTCTTGCAAAAAAAAATTATTTTTTTATGTAATCAAAAAGTGTCAGAAAGGGCTTTGTCTTCAAGTGGTTAGAAGAGTGTGTGATGTGTGACATAAGCTTCTAGATGTTGTGCATAAAATGCCAGGACAGTTCAAAACCCCCCCAAATGACCCCATTTTGGAAAGTAGACACCCCAAGCTATTTGCTGAGAGGCATGTCGAGTCCATGGAATATTTTATATTGTGACACAAGTTGCGGGAAAGAGACAATTTTTTATTTTTTTTATTTTTTTTTGCGCAAAGTTGTCACTAAATGATATATTGCTCAAACATGCCATGGGAATATGTGAAATTACACCCCAAAATACATTCTGTTGCTTCTCCTGAGTACGGGGATACCACATGTGTGAGACTTTTTGGGAGCCTAGCCGCGTACGGGACCCCGAAAACCAAGCACCGCCTTCAGGCTTTCTAAGGCCGTAAATTTTTGATTTCACTCTTCACTGCCTATCACAGTCTCGGAGGCCATGGAATGCCCAGGTGGCAAAAAAACCCCCCAAATGACCCCATTTTGGAAAGTAGACACCCCAAGCTATTTGATGAGAGGTATAGTGAGTATTTTGCAGACCTCACTTTTTGTCACAAAGTTTTGAAAATTGAAAAAAGAAAAAAAAATTTTTTTTTCTCGTCTTTCTTTATTTTCAAAAACAAATGAGAGCTGCAAAATACTCACCATGCCTCTCAGCAAATAGCTTGGGGTGTCTACTTTCCAAAATGGGGTCATTTGGGGGGGGGTTTGTGCCACCTGGGCATTCCATGGCCTCCGAAACTGTGATAGGTAGTGAGGAGTAAAATCAAAAATGTACGCCCTTAGAAATCCTGAAGGCACTGATTGGTTTTCGGGGCCCCGTACGCGGCTAGGCTCCCAAAAAGTCCCACACATGTGGTATCCCCGTACTCAGGAAAAGCAGCTAAATGTATTTTGGGGTGCAATTCCACATATGCCCATGGTCTGTGTGAGCAATATATCATTTAGTGACAACTTTGTGCAAAAAAAAAAAAAAAAAAATTTGTCACTTTCCCGCAACTTGTGTCAAAATATAAAACATTCCATGGACTCAACATGCCTCAAAGCAAATAGCTTGGGGTGTCTACTTTCCAAAATGGGGTCATTTGGGGGGGTTTTATGCCATCTGGGCATTTTATGGCCTTCAAAACTGTGATAGGTAGTGAGGAGTAAAATCAAAAATGTACGCCCTTAGAAATCCTGAAGGCGGTGCTTGGTTTTCCGGGCCCCGTACACGGCTAGGCTCCCAAAAAGTCCCACACATGTGGTATCCCCATACTCAGGAGAAGCAGCTAAATGTATTTTGGGGTGCAATTCCACATATGCCCATGGCCTGTGTGAGCAATATATCATTTAGTGACAACTTTTTGTAATTTTTTTTTTTTTTTTTTGTCATTATTCAATCACTTGGGACAAAAAAAATGAATATTCAATGGGCTCAACATGCCTCTCAGCAAATTCCTTGGGGTGTCTACTTTCCAAAATGGGGTCATTTGTGGGGGTTTTGTACTGCCCTGCCATTTTAGCACCTCAAGAAACGACATAGGCAGTCATAAATTAAAGGCTGTGTAAATTCCAGAAAATGTACCCTAGTTTGTAGGCGCTATAACTTTTGTGCAAACCAATAAATATACACTTATTGACATTTTTTCTACCAAAGACATGTGGCCGAATACATTTTGGCCTAAATGTATGACTAAAATTGAGTTTATTGGATTTTTTTTAGAACAAAAAGTAGAAAATATCATTTTTTTTCAAAATTTTCGGTCTTTTTCCGTGTATAGCGCAAAAAATAAAAACGGCAGAGGTGATCAAATACCATAAAAAGAAAGCTCTATTTGTGGGAAGAAAAGGACGCAAATTTTGTTTGGGTACAGCATTGCATGACCGCGCAATTAGCAGTTAAAGCGACGCAGTGCCGAATTGTAAAAAGTGCTCTGGTCAGGAAGGGGGTAAAACCTTCCGGGGCTGAAGTGGTTAAGGGGAACCCCGGCCAAAATAAAAAAAAAATGACGGGGGGGTCCCCCTAAATTCCATACCAGGCCCTTCAGGTCTGGTATGGATATTAAGGGGAACCCTGGGCAAATTTTTTTTTAAAAATGGCGTGGGGTCCCCCTCAAAATCTATACCAGACCCTTCAGGTCTGATATGGATTTTAAGGGGAACCCCACGCCAAAATTAAAAAAAAAAAAAACGTCTCCCACTGTGTGACACTCCTCCTCTTCTGACGGTTCTTAAATAACGGGGGGCATTCCCCGTGACACCACAGGGAAGTCCTGTCAAGTCACCGTGCGTCAGAGGGAGGCAGGGTCACCGGGTGGCCCCCCGTTATTTAGGAACCGTCAGAAGAGGAGGAGTGTCACACAGCAGGAGCCTCCCTCCATGCCATCATGGATGCGGAGCAGCCCGAAAAGGAGATGAAGAGAAGAAGATGAAGAGAAGGAGATGAAGAGAATAGCGGGAGCCTCCCTCCATGCCATCATGGATGCGGAGCTGCCCGAGGAGAAGAAGGGAAGAAGACGCCGACGCCGTGGAGGAGATGCTGGACGAGAACACCGGAGGAAGAACCAGAAGAACCAGAAGAACCAGAAGAAGAAGAAGATGGAGGAAGAAACCAAAGGAAGATAGAAGATAGAAGAAAGAAGAAAGAAGAAGCATTTAAATAAAGGAATTGTCAAAAACTGTCTCTTGTCATTTTTAACATTTTTGACAGTTTTTCAGTAAAATGGTAGGTACCCCCTTACCATTTTCACACAGGGGGGAGGGCCGGGATCTGGGGGTCCCCTTGTTAAAGGGGGCTTCCAGATTCCGATAAGCCCCCCGCCCGCAGACCCCCACAACCACCGCCAGGGTTGTGGGGATGAGGCCCTTGTCTTCATCAACATAGGGACAAGGTGTTTTGGGGGCTACCCCAAAGCACTCTCCCAATGTTGAGGGCATGTGGCCTGGTATGGTTAAGGAGGGGGGCGCTCTCTCGTCCCCCCTCTTTTCCTGCGGCCTGCCAGGTTGTGTGCTCGGATAAGGGTCTGGTATGGATTTTGAGGGGGACCCCACGCCATTTTAAAAAAAATTTTGGCCGGGGTTCCCCTTAATATCCATATCAGACCTGAAAGGCTTGGTACGGAATTTTGGGGGACCCCCACGTCATTTTTTTTTTTTTAATTTTGGCCGGGGTTCCCCTTAATATCCATACCAGACCTGGAGGGCCTGGTATGGAATTTAGGGGGACCCCCACGTCATTTTTTTTTTAAATTTTGGTTCAGGGTTCCCCTGTGGGGAATTCCCATGCCGTTTTTATCAATGAACTTCTATGTGTATTGTCGGACCGGCAATGCAATAATAGCCGCGAATAGTTTTAAATGACTTTTTTGCCTTTGAAATGTTATTTTGCTGTCAGACTGTTCTAAACACGGGAAACATGCGCCCCTTTACAGGCATACTATAGACACCCCCCAGGTATGAAATTTAAAGGGATATTACACTTTTATTGTTTTACTTTAAGCATTATTAAAATCACTGCTCCCGAAAAAACGGCTATTTTTAAACCTTTTTTTGCATTGATCCATGTCCCCTGGGGCAGGACCCAGGTCCCCAAACACTTTTTATGACAATAACTTGCATATAAGCCTTCAAATTAGCACTTTTGATTAATTATGTTTGTGTCCCATAGACTTTAACGGTGTTCGCACCGGTGTTCGAACAAATTTTTTGCCTGTTCGCATGTTCTGGTGCAAACCGAACAGGGGGGTGTTCGGCTCATCCCTACTGCTGATCCGTATTAATAAGCTCACGGAGGAATGCAATTGCATAAGGGCAGATCTTGATAAGTTCAGAGGATGCCTCACAGAATCTGAATCACGTATTTCAGCCACAGAGGACCTGACTGCCAGCCATGACCATCGCATTGAAGTGCTAGAGAACACAGTCAAATCACTGGTAGCTAAATCAGATGATGCCGAGAATCGCCTCAGGAGGAATAACGTGAGGGTGCTTGGCCTACCAGAGGGAACAGATGGCGCTCGACCTGCAGAGTTCACTGAGGCTTTCTTCAAAGACATCCTCGAGCTAGCGCCGACTCCTGGTTCTCTACTCTGCGGTAAGCTGTTGTTGCCTGACATGTCCAATGGTGTTTGACAGATACATTATCCTACCCTAATGGGTCTGAACATCCTGGCGCTTTTGTCATCCTTTACTAACTGGAGTAACCAGAGCAATACAGAATGGAAGATCTTTACACCCTTTGACGTTGCCCCCTTTTGAGTTTAAGTCTGTTTTTCACTGCAAAGTACTGTTGTTGCACCACAAAAGTATAGGAGGAATATGACTAACTAGTTTCTCTTAGTTTAGCAACTAGTTTGGATTAAAGACTGTTCCAGTTTTGTTCAGGGATGAAGCTGACCTGTCCTAATGGTTCTGGTGGGTTGGCAGGGGTTGTTTGCTTGCTGCTATATTGCTTTTCATTGATACTGTTCATTTACACATGTGATTGTGACACTGAGTTCATACAGGTAATTATTCTCTTATCCTTCTATGGGGTGGCTGGCCGGGGGGTTGGTGAAGCGGTTGGCTCCCCCCCCTCCTCCGGTGGGTGGTCCCTTTTAATGTTTCCACGCTAGATGGAGCTTAGATTGGTATTGTGGAATGTACGTGGTTTGAACAATTGTTTCAAAAGAGCACTCACGTTTAAGTATCTACAAGCACATAAGCCACATATCCTATTTCTCCAGGAGACCCATCTGACGGGCAGTAGACATTTGGCCCTCCGCAGGAGATGGGTGAGACAGTCTTTTCACGCCACATACTCTAATTATGCCAGAGGAGTGTCCATTCTCCAGAACAGATCTCTGAACTGCCAGGTGGAACATGTTATCTCAGACCCTAGGGGACAGTTTGTCATATTGCTGTTATCCATAGAGGCCCAGATGTTCGCCTTTGTGAACATATATGTTCCGCTCCCTTTTTCCACATCTATACTCTATGCAGTGTATGACAGACTGGCTCCTTATATGGTCACTAGACTCATTATAGTAGGGGATTGTAATGGCATCCTGGACCAGACTTTGGACACCTCCAACCCGACTAGGCTGCCGGACTCCGAATTGGAGCAATGGGCCACGGCCCTGCAGCTCACAGATGTTTGGAGATGGAAAAATCCATAAGCACGACGCTACTTCCACTTATCTGAGGTCCACCTCTCGGGCTCCAGAATAGACCTGGCTTTTTGCTCTCCGGCCACACTTCCGTATGTGGCCTCAGCAACTTACCTACCGGCTGGGATTTCAGATCACTTCCCCCTAGAGGTCATTCTACAGCTTGGAGGGGGGGAGCGCAAGGGTTGTTGGCGGCTGGCAACACGCTGGCTACAGGATGAAAAAGTAGAAGAGCATATGCAAGGGAAAATTGCCCAATATTGGGAATGTAATGACAATGTGACAAATGCACAGGTGACCTGGGATGCCTTTAAGGCAACTATAAGAGGGGATTACATATCTGCAATCAAAGCTGCCAGGGTGGACTATGCCTCTGAGATTAAAGAACTAGAATCCTGTGTGAATTTGGCAGAGGAGGTGTTTGCATCAGATTCTTCTCCTGGGGCATATACCTCCCTGGCACAGGCTCGAAGGGCACTCTCTCTACACCTCTCTGGTTCGAGGGCCTCATCGGAGAGGTTACTTAGGGCCAGAATATTTGAGTCTGGGCACAAGAACGGGAGGCTTCTAGCCAGTCTGGTGACCGACCCCAAATTTCAAACAGTTATACCCACAATACATACTGATACTGGAGGGGTCACTTCGAGCCCGTCTGACATCCTTAATGAATTCAACGTTTTCTATGCCTTGTTGTATAGATCTACCACCTCGCAGATATCCCCTGAACCCCTCTTGTATCTTCGTGAACTGACTCTGACAACTCTGGCAGAGGAGGATGTGGCCTCTCTTGAGGTGGAGATCTCGGTGACTGAGATTGAAGCGGCAATTCGCTTGCTCCCCCCTAACAAGACACCGGGCCCTGATGGGCTACCAGAAGACTGGTACAAAATGTACATAGCTGACTTAGCCCCGCATCTCCAAAAGTTTTTTTCCCCTTAGTTTAGAAGGAGGAAGCCTGCCTGACTCAATGTCGCAAGCCCACATAGTACTGATAAAAAAGCCAGGGAAGGATGCCTCATACTGTTCAGCATATCGACCCATATCCCTGCTTAATTATGATTTAAAGATACTAACAAAAGTGCTAGCCACCAGACTGATGGGGATCCTCCCTTTCTTAGTTAATATGGATCAAACTGGCTTCATGCCAGGGAAGTCGACGAATGTTAATATCCGTAGGGTATTCACCCACTTACAAATTCCTCCTGCAGAACAGAGTACTAGGGTCTTGGTTGCCTTGGACCTAGAAAAGGCATTTGACTCTGTTGCCTGGCCCTACATGGAAGACGTACTCAAAATATATGGTTTTGGCTCCGCTTTTAGGAAATGGATTCAGCTCTTATACCAAAAACCGACAGCACAGATTAAACTTGGAGGGATGTTATCCTCTTCATTCCCTGTGGCGCGAGGTACCCGACAGGGGTGTCCTCTATCCCCCGCCCTCTTCTCCCTGATGGTTGAGCCCCTGGCAGTTACACTGAGGTCCTCGGATGCTGTTAGGGGGTGCGGGTCGGATCCCTGGAGGAAAAAATTGCACTCTATGCTGATGATATTACCTTTTCCTCCAGGATCCGGGGCCCTCCCGGCATTGGAGCTCCTCTCACGTTTCACTGACATGTTGGGACTGAGGGTCAACTGGGACAAGTCCCAGATACTGCCAGTAGACCCGGGTGCTACACAGCTAGCGGATCTGTCACTTCCACTACAATGGGCCGAGAGTATAAAATATCTTGGCATTATTATCTCCCCCAGAGTACAGGACTTCTGTAGACTTAACCTACTTCCTCTCCTACAAACTATTTAAAAAAGGCTGAAAGCGTGGGCTAACCTCCCCCTCACGCAGATTGGAAGGATAAATTTGATTAAAATGAAATTGCTTCCCCCTCTTCTGTACGTAGTGTGCCATTCTCCAATATGGATACCCAAAGCACTCTTTGTGACTTCTGGGTGTCGGAGCTGCCGGAGCTGGATGGGGAGAACTGGGAGGATGTCTGGGACACTTGGTCTCCTCTAGAGATCGGTTGATCCAGTTTAAGATATTACACAAGTTTTATTATACTCCATACAGACTCCACAAAATATACCCAGACTGCTCGTCGCAGTGATGGCGCTGTCGAGCTGATTCTGCGGGTTTCATACACATGATCTGGTCATGCCCCGAAGTGCAACATTACTGGTCTTTAATTATAACCTTCATCACTGAATTGACCACTATTCCTATAAACCAAAAGATAGAAATTTGCCTGCTTGGCTTGGTGGATGCTCTTGCCCCTTCTAGGGCAGTTCGTACACTACTAGGATTGCTTCTCTTCTATGCCAGGAAACTCATTGTACTCAAGTGGAGGGCTCCCACGTCTGCCCTTACCCTGAATGCATGGAAATCATTAGTTAACCTTGCAGTACCTTTATATAAAGAAACATACTCCAGTAGAGGATGTCCCCTAAAGTTTCAAAAGGTTTGGAACATATGGTTAGAGTCTGAAACGACAACTGTTGAACGAGAGGACCCCGTAAGATTACCGTTCTGATTCTGATTTACATATGAGATGATGGTTCTTCTGGCTGTCCCCCCCAGGGGTGCATTTTTTGACTGACCACATATCTATAGCCACACACTTGTAGATTTTTTCTTTTTTTTTCTTGAATGATGCCTGTTGTATATCACATTTCTATGTAAATTGCTGAGCATTACACTTATCCTGTCAATTTTAGCAGCAAGCTACGGGGTTGTTTTGTTGTCTGTTCACTAGGTTAGGCTAGTAGTCAAGTTATGATATGCCTTGCCTAATGTTTTATACACTTTGAGCTGGGGTATACCCAGAGGCTCTGTTATGTAACTTTTCTTTTTTCTGAAATAAATAAAAAGAATTAAAAAAAAATAATAATACAAATTAGCATGACCAAATGTAGTTAACCCTGTATCTGCCCAAAACATCGTATTTAGTTGGCAAATGAACTATGTTTCCTACGAGCACATGGAGCAGCATGCAAGTAATAATAATAATCAGAACACACGGCATCTACTTAGTTTTTAGAATCACTTTCTTGATCCTTCTGTACTGATCCCCCAATTTCAGGTCTGACCAGCGTTTCCTCAATTGCTCCTTGGATCGTCGTACCCCAAAATTCCTGTGCAGACTCTTCACAACTTTAGTCATGATCTTGGCCTTTCTCACATTTGGGTTTAGGTACGGTCCATACTTCCCGTCATAGTCGGCCCTCTTCAAGATGTCCACCATCTCCACCATCTCTACAAAGGCCATATTTGAGACCTTAAATCTCCTGCGAGATCGGGACATTTTGGGCTCCGGGCTTTTCTCCTCCTCATTACTGCTATTATCACGCACCTGCTGTGTCTCCGCCATGTTCCTCTCCCACTGCGATGAAATAGAAGGGGCAGGGAATATTCGTGAAAGAAGGTCAGGAGTGGGCGATGTGGGCGGAGTTTCACGCATGCGCAGTGTATATAAAGCTAACGTGTCTAACGTCTAAGCTAACGTGTGTCGTACGTATGATCTGTGAGTGGAGAAAGCGCCGAATGTTCTAATGAAGGTAACATTTTAACTTGGGACATCAGTAGCCTATACTGATTCGAGATTGAGGCCTATATTGGGATAAGATTAAGAGAGTTTAGTCTGATATTAGTGTTTTTGTCTTGTGTTTTGTTTTTCAGCAAATATGAAACAATTCAAAGACCTTGAATTCATGGCCAGTTCATAGACAGATACAGGGATATGAGAAATTTGTGGGAGGTTAAAAACCCCTTATATCGAAATAAACCAGCTAGGAAGGCATCGCTGGAGAAAGACACAGGTCCCCGACGCAGACATCGAGTTTGTGGGTAAGAAAATTGGTAGCTTGAGGAGCACGTATAGGAAGGAGCTTAATAAGGTCCAGGCTTCCAGGTTGAAGCCAGACCAGATTGAAGCCAGGAAATCACTTTCTACACTTCCATCCACCCTTCCCTCAACCCATCCCTCAACCCCAGCTGAGGCTTCCGAGGACCAACTGGGGCCTTCCATCCTGGAAGAAGTTGAGAAGCCCAGCTGGAGCCAGGTATAGTATTTTTGAACATATTTATTGTCCGAAAATTATTGTTGTTAACTAGATGTTATTATTGCTAACAAATGAATGATTGAACAAAAACTGTTTGACATATCAATAGACAGTAGAGGCCAAAAATGATTGGGACACGAATGAAAAATGCTGGGCTCAGAATGATAGTCTTTTCTATTTATTAACATTCAATTTGCAACAGTCATGAGCTGAAACTTGTGTGTGAGTGATGAACCAAAAACTATAAGTATGTCCCTTTTTCATACAAAGGAAGACCTTAGCCAGGACGAGGCTCTGGAATGTGGCAGCCAGGAGGAGGCGGGGGTAAGTGTCAGCCAGGAGGAGGTGAGGTAAGTGTCAGCCAGGAGGAGGCGGGGCTAAGTGTCAGCCAGGAGGTGGCCAGGCCCAGTAGCCTCATCCAATCCCAGGTGCCTCCCCTCCACCTTACAGCAAGAAGGGCCAGGAAGGGGAGTCACGTGAAGGAGGCAGCACTGGGCCTCATTAAGGACACTAATGCGCCCGTGAAAACACCCCCCGATGCTGAAGAGGCTTATGGCTGCTATGTAGCTGCAAAATTGCAGCAAATGGAGGAAGGCCAATGCTTCATGCGTGAGAATCTTATTTTTCAGTCCCTTCGTAGGGGGTTGAGGGGCCAAATTAGTGAGAACATGCACTTATGTGCGCTCGCCCATCCTCCTCCTCCTTCTCCTCCTCCTCCTGCCACAGAGAGGGAAAGCTGCAGGGAAGACAAGAAAGTGATGGCCTGGGTTCAGTCTGGTCTGACAGAAGACGCAGGCTGTTGTATTAGCACAGCCTGGGGACATATATGTCATCTGCTGCTGTTCATGATCTCTGGGAGTCCTGGATCAGATTGTGCTCCCTATTATATAGACTTCTCAGGCTACCAATTTTTATTTACAAAGAGTTGAAGTGTGTCCTGGGGTACAAAGGCTTCGCAAATTCAAGCAGTTTCCCCAGCGTTGCCTTCCTCTTTATTTTGTTATGAGCCAGAATAAATGTAGATTTTTTTTATATGAAAATACTTGCCTATGTGTTTTTCTTCAAAAAGGACAGTTTGTTTGGTACATTGCAAAAATACAATGTCAAATTAACAAGGGACAACAACCAATCTCCTTGAGCTTTAAAAATACAAGATAATAATGTTGTTGTGGAAACTTGACACACAAAAAAAAATGGAGATCACTAAAAAATTATTTAAAAATAATCAAAAAAACAGGAGATCTTGATTAAAAAAAAAAGACTATAAAAAATAATTCTAAACATTATTATGGAGATCTGGCTTTAAAAACAAAAAAGATTATTCAGGAGATCACGAGAAATAATAAAGAAATAAGTTTGTGAGAACTCTGTGTGAATAGCAGCAGCAAAACAAAAGAATGCGCTGCATTAAAAGATCCAAAAATTGACAGCGTGACAAATGTGCTATCTCCATTGCGAACGCTCGTTTTACCAGAACGAGCACTTCCATCTCGTACTTGATTCTGAGCATGCGTGATTTTTTGCGCGTCCGAATTGCATACAGGCGATCGCATTTTCGGATAGGAACTTTTCCCGACTGAAAAATAGAAAATATGCTCTCAATCTTTTGCTGGCTGGAATTCCACCAGCAAAAGACTGATGGAGCATACACATGGTCGCATTTTCCGACAAAAAGCTTTCATCAGAGTTTTGCTGGCGGCATTTCCGATCGTGTGCCTGCGGCATAATGCCCCGTACACATGATTGGACATTGATCGGACATTCTGACAACAAAATCCATGGAATTTTTCCGACAGATGTTGGCTTAAACTTGTTTTGCGTACACACGATCGCACAAAGTTGTCGGAATTTCTGATCGCGGTGACGTACACCATGTACGACGAGTCTAGAAAAGGCCAGTTCAGAACCAAGCGCGGCACCCTTTGGGCCCCTTTTGCTAATCTCATATTAGTAAAAGTTTGGTGAGAGACGATTCGCGCTTTTTTAGACTCGTGGTTTTCAGATCGTTTTCTGCTGTTCAGTTTGTGCTTGTGGGTTTGTATCTGATCTTCAGTGCGTGCAGCAAGCTATGCGTGATTCTGTCATTGTGTTCTTGTTCGTTCCTTACTGTTTTTCAGGTCGCTCTTCACAGGCCTTGCTGTTCTTCAGTGCGTTCTGTTACTTCGTTCTGAGCAGCCGACCGTTTTTTAGCCATGTTGCGTATACGTACTCCTCGTAGAGTTCGTGCTGTGCGGGGGCTTGGTGTTGGGGTCCTTACCTTGACACAAGTCCAGTCCATGAACAGGGTGGGGAGGAGTTCATGCACCAAGAATTGGTTGCTCCAGCGTGACTAGTTCCGTCATATGCCTTTGCTCTGTGAGATCCGTGAGAATAATCCTGATGATTTCAGGAACTTTCTCCGGATGACGGACCCCGTATTTCACCGTTTGTTGGCTTTGCTGACCCCCTATATCAGCAGGCAGGATACCTGCATGAGGCAAGCCATCACTCTGGAGCAGAGGCTCGTCACCACCCTGCGGTACTTGGCGACGGGGAGAAGCCTGCAGGACTTGAAGTTCTCGACAGGCATCTCCGCCCAGTCTCTGGGTATCATTTTCCAGAGACCTGTTCTGCCATCATCCAGGTCCTGCAGAAGGAGTATATTAAGGTAAGATTTTTATCCTTTAATATCACATTTTATTTTATTTAATGTTTGATAATATATTGTATTTCTTTCCTCATTCCCTAATTATCATGATTAGAATATGCTGTGAATGTCTCCTTTGTCCTCATGCATGCTGGATTTTTATGTAATTATTTTTGTTGTCCTTCATACCTATTTGCCTTCACTTACCTCCCCAGCATGGTCTCCTGGCCCTATATTCACCTCATGTAGTCACTTAACAATGTATTTTGTCAGCTCCACAGTAGTGCTTTACCCTAAATACCCCCTAAAATGTTTTTAAATGTGATTTGTGCTTTAAATTCAGGCAGAGTGCCAGAGGCTTTTTTTGGGGGGTCCCCAAATCATTTGGAACCCTCCCTCCCTTCAACTGCTAAGTCAGCTGATACCAATTCTCTATCTATCCTCAATCATCTATCTGCTGACTTTGCCAAAGCCATACACACTATACCCATCTCTTTTGTGGTCAGATGTATGGATGAATTCCCCAAAGCATGTATTGCAAGGGCCTGCCTGAATACTTTCAAATGGTACTGTTTAAAGTTTTTTTATCCTATTATTATCTTGATAGGTAATAGCAGAATGTCCAAATGTGCTAAAATGTGTACAGTGTGTATTTATATCTTTGTATTATGACACTTCTTACCTGTCCAGTGGGCTGCCAATAGTGTAACTAAGGAGGGGCTGTTCAAAGTAATACCCATTATTTAAGCATTCATCTCTCAATGAAGTGGAGAGTGTTACCTGTCCAAGAGCCCCCCCCATAATGTTAGAAATGGCCCATGAGAGGGGGGGGATCTGATAGGTGTACCTTATACTTTGGTCTTTAAAAACTCCCGCAAATAAATGTTATCTTGATGTTGGCCAAGAATGTTTGTGTGTAATCTGCTTTCCCTGTTTATGTGCAAAATGAATAATTTTTATTTTTTGGTTTGACTCCACAGTTATCTTCCACGCCACAGGAATGGCAGACTGTGGCCTCCCACTTTGCCCAGCGGTGGGACTTTCCTAACTACGGAGGGGCAATTGATGGGAAACACGTCCACATCGTCCCACCACCCAACTCGGAGTCGTACTATTCCAACTACAAGGGGTTCAATAGTATTGTGATATAGAGTAGTTGGGGGGAAACGGCGCTACCCTCTGTGGCTTTAATTTAGGATTTAAAATATTCCAGCTTACCTCCAAGCCTAATTCATATAATCAGAGTGTGGGTCTCAAAATATCGTTTTAACATAAATCGTGTGTAAACAAGGTGATCCTCAAATATAATTGTGTAATAAATCGTGTACAAATATCGTGTAAAAAAGAAAAGAGAAAGGTGGCACCTTGTAGATACTCACTAGGTATGTGAGTTTAGGAACTACTACAGTAATAAGGGGATAGTGATGAGAAATGTTGGGATGCAACTCCACTAAATTCACTGTGGGATGCAAATCCACACTCATCCATCCATCCAAACGATAGAAATATGTGCCTAGTATAAAACACTAGTGCAAATCCACAATGAAAGACGTGAGTATCTAAAGTACAGCACTCTCCACCATAGATGTAAGCACTAAGGATATGTGCACACCCTAATAAAATGTGCAAAAAATATATATATATAAAATATCCACAATGGTTGCATATTATAAGTAAGTGTCCAGTGTACAGTCCAAGTCCTTGAACAAACATAATAGCTTGAAAGCAATAAGCGCAATATGTTAAAGGAAAAAATCTTCCACAGATTCCACAGGATCAGGTGACTTTTGTGCACATCAGGTATGGTGAATTGGTGCTCCCCCAATGTGTCCCCACTCACCGGATGTAGTTACCCCTACAGGGGTAATAGGCATAGAGTGGGCAGCTCTATCCAGGTTTTCTACTTGGGTGGCTATATTAGATCGTCTGTACCTCCGCCAGCTGTATATCTCGTCACTGGGGTTCCGGAATGTACTCCAATTAGGGCTCCACCTCGGCAGCAGACAACACAGTCCTCACGGGAGAAAGCAACAAAGGGCTCCCATAGTGTAGTGCACACCCTAATAAAATGTGCAAAAAATATATATATAAAATATCCACAATGGTTGCATATTATAAGTAAGTGTCCAGTGTATAGTCCAAATCCTTGAACAAACATAATAGCTTGAAAGCAATAAGCGCAATATATTAAAGGAAAAAAATCTTCCACAGATTCCACAGGATCAGGTGACTTTTGTGCACATCAGGTATGGTGACTTGGTGCTCCCCCAATGTGTCCCCACTCACCGGATGTAGTTACCCCTACAGGGGTAATGGGCATAGAGTGGGCAGCTCTATCCAGGTTTTCTACTTGGGTGGCTATATTAGATCGTCTGTACCTCCGCCAGCTGTATATCTCGTCACTGGGGTCCCAGAATGTACTCCAATTAGGGCTCCACCTTGGTAGCAGACAACACAGTCCTCACGGGAGAAAGCAACAAAGGGCTCCCATAGTGTAGTATAAAGGATTTATTAAGAGAAAATGCATAAAAAACACAATCGCTATGGCGATGATAAGCTAGGACACACAGGAGCGGTATAGAGAAGCCAGTCCATGGCGTGCACACCACCTGCGTTCCAAGCTGGATATTTCCGGGTATGACGTAAGAGCGTGTCTCCGACTTACGCGTTTCGTCATAGGAAGTTCTCAAAGGCGGTGTCGACACTCCACGCTCTATGTCTCATATAGGCGAACGGGTTCAGCGGCACCTCCCCTTTCTTTGCAAGCAGCAAATGAATAAATAAATAATAAGGGACGGCCGAGAGCACGGACATTCATAGAATACCGCCTCCTAGAGCTAAGTAAGCTAAAACCCATTCTTCTATATGCAGCAACAGACAGATGTAAAAATCAGAGTTAAAAGCAAGGCACATTGAAAACACATTGCCCATACTCATAATGTATGAATACACAACAGATCATATGGGTAAGTCTTCTGAAAGTATAACGTGTTTAAAAATAAAAAAATATATAAATAAAATAAGAAGTAAAAATAATAGATCAAAAAATTATAAAAATAGAAAGTGAAGAATTAAAAATATAAAAAATATACATATAATATATATACATATAATATATATATATATATATATATATATATATATATATATATATATATATATATATATATATATATATATATATATATATATATTACCGATAATAAAAAATAGGAACAAATGTAAGAAAAATTGTATTTAAATATATATATATATATATATATATATATATATATATATATATATATATACAGTGGGGACGGAAAGTATTCAGACCCCCTTAAATTTTTCACTCTTTGTTATATTGCAGCCATTTGCTAAAATCATTTAAGTTCATTTTTTTCCTCATTAATGTACACACAGCACCCCATATTGACAGAAAAACACAGAATTGTTGACATTTTTGCAGATTTATTAAAAAAGAAAAACTGAAATATCACATGGTCCTAAGTATTCAGACCCTTTGCTGTGACACTCATATATTTAACTCAGGTGCTGTCCATTTCTTCTGATCATCCTTGAGATGGTTCTACACCTTCATTTGAGTCCAGCTGTGTTTGATTATATTAATTGGACTTGATTAGGAAAGCCACACACCTGTCTATATAAGACCTTACAGCTCACAGTGCATGTCAGAGCAAATGAGAATCATGAGGTCAAAGGAACTGCCTGAAGAGCTCAGAGACAGAATTGTGGCAAGGCACAGATCTGGCCAAGGTTACAAAAAAATTTCTGCTGCACTTAAGGTTCCTAAGAGCACAGTAGCCTCCATAATCCTTAAATGGAAGACGTTTGGGACAACCAGAACCCTTCCTAGAGCTGGCCGTCCAGCCAAACTGAGCTATCGGGGGAGAAGAGCCTTGGTGGGAGAGGTAAAGAAGGACCCAAAGATCACTGTGGCTGAGCTCCAGAGATGCAGTCGAGAGATGGGAGAAAGTTGTAGAATTTCAACCATCACTGCAGCCCTCCACCAGTTGGGGCTTTATGGCAAAGTGGCCCGATGGAAGCCACTCCTCAGTGCAAGACACATGAAAGCCTGCATGGAGTTTGCTAAAAAACACCTGAAGGACTCCAAGATGGTAAGAAATAAGATTTTTTGGTCTGATGAGGCCAAGATAGAACTTTTTGGCCTTAATTCTCAGCGGTATGTATGGAGAAAACCAGGCACTGCTCATCACCTGTCCAATACAGTCCCAACAGTGAAGCATGGTGGTGGCAGCATCATGCTGTGGGGGTGTTTTTCAGCTGCAAGGACAGGACGACTGATTGCAATCGAGGAAAAGATGAATGCGACCAAGTGCAGGGATATCCTGGACAAAAACCTTCTCCAGAGTGCTCAGGACCTCAGACTGGGCCGAAGGTTTACCTTCCAACAAGACAATGACCCTAAGCACACAGCTAAAATAACAAAGGAGTGGCTTCACAACAACTCCGTGACTGTTCTTGAATGGCCCAGCCAGAGCCCTGACTTAACCCCAATTGAGCATCTCTGGAGAGACCTGTAAATGGCTGTCTATCAACGTTTACCATCCAACCTGACAGAACTGGAGAGGATCTGCAAGGAGGAATGGCAGAGGATCCACAAATCCAGGTGTGAAAAACTTGTTGCATCTTTCCCAAAAAGACTAATGGCTGTATTAGATCAAAAGGATGCTTCTACTAAATACTGAGCAAAGGGTCTGAATACTTAGGACCATGTGATATTTCAGTTTTTCTTTTTTAATAAATCTGTAAAAATATGTCAACAATTCTGTGTTTTTCTGTCAATATGGGGTGCTGCGTGTAATTAATGAGGAAAAAAAATGAACTTAAATGATTTTAGCAAATGGTTGCAATATAACAAAGAGTGAAAAATTTAAGGGGGACTGAATACTTTCTGTCCCCACTGTATATATATGTCTTTCCCAAGAAGAATTAAAAGTGCTTTAACTGGGGCTTAAATATGCCCCTGACAAGCCTCTGGATAAATTTGAGGTCTATATCGACCTCCAAAAGTTCTTGAGGAAACTTAATATAAAAAAACCTTTTGCCCTGAACACAGCGAATACGATGAGAGAGGATTTAGAGTACATACAGACAAACCTTAAAAATAATTCTATTTTCAACCCAAAAATGCCAGGGAATCAATGCATAAGTGCATTTAAGAGGATGGTAGAGGACGATATTAAATCAATAGGAAAAAGTAACAAGAAAGTTAATAACATCTGGAAAACTATCAAAGAAATAGGAAGTAAGCATGAGGTGGTAATACGGCCTGCAGACAATTGGTGGTTTTAGGATTGGTGATCCTAAATAAAAAGGATTACCAAGAATAGATGGATAATTTATTGAAAATAGAAAATACCTATAGGAAATTGACGGGAAATCCCAAGAAATAATATGAGAAGAAACTGAAGAGCTTTGTGGAAAAAGGGAAAAGGAATGGTATCTTAAATCCCAAAGAAGCAGAATATCTGGTCTCGAATTCCACTAAAACACCAGTGAATTATTATACACCCAAAATTCACAAAAGATTGGAAAAGCCCCCAGGCAGACCCATCATTAGTGGGATAAATTCAGTCTTCTCTAGATTAGGGGAATACCTGGACAAATACCTAAAACCTTTGGTACAGGAAGGCAAATCCTATCTACGAGATAGTATGCAACTTATCCAAGAGCTCCAGAGGATAAAAGTTGTAGAACACTGGTTGCTGGCTACAATAGATGTCAACTCATTGTACACAAGTATTGAACAAAAGGATGGCCTCTTAGGAGTAGAGAAAGCACTACATGCCAGTACAGGGATGAAGCAACAACAAATTGATTATATTCTAGAGGGCTTCAAACTCCCCATGGAGTGTAATTACTTTTGGTACAACAAGGAGTACTTTGTACAAACAAAGGGTGTCGCCATGGAAGCTCGCTACGCTCCGAGCGTAGCAAACTTATTCATGAATATGTGGAAGGAGAAGTACATTTACAGTAAGAATATCCCTCAAATTAAGATGTACAGAAGATATATAGATGACTTGATCATACTATGGGATGGAACATCAGACAGCTTTAGCAAATTCCTTGGAGATCTAAATACAAACAGTTATGGCATTACGTTACAGGAAAGTGGAGCCATCAGAACATAGACTACCTGAATTTGGAGATCTTCAAAGTAGGGGATACTTTATCCACCCGTACATTTTTTAAGGCAACTGACCGGAATGGGTATATTCCCACCTCAAGTTGCCACCATCCACGATGGAAGTATAATATTCCCATAGGCCAACTAATGCGGATACGCCGCAATTGTGATACACTTGAAGACTTCAATGCCCAGGCTGACATCCTACTTAAAAGGTTCCAAGAAAAGGGCTATGCATGTGATAACCTTCTGAAATTAAAAAGCAGAAATTATGGCCATGGATAGAAATACTCGATTTCAAAACAAAACCAACAAGAAGAATGAACAAACAGACATAGCCTTCGTAACTGGGTTTAACAGCCGGTTCAGAGATCTATAACGAATCGTGAAAAAATACTGGCCGATATTAAAAGAGGATCGTGTCCTATTTAAAATCCTGCCCACAAAACCTAAATTCATATATAGATAGGAACCCACCTTGAGTAACCATCTAGTATATAATGCTATAGACCCCACTAAACTGATCAAAATTTTTCCGGACCTCAGGGGATTTTATAGATGCCAAAGATGCCTACCCTGCAAGGTCAGCAAAAGGCAACCAAGAAAAAAGACCTCATTCAAATCGCTTAACGACCATAAGGAATACCAGATCAAGCAATTAATTACATGCCGTAGTACACATGGTACATATATCATCGAATGCCCGTGTCACCTTCAGTATGTGGGCCTAACCACCCGGCCCCTGTTTGTCCGCATACGAGAGCATATTAAAAACATAAGAAAAGGCTTCCCTAACCACAACCTGTCAAGACATTTTGATGAGGCCCACCATAGAGTTCCAAGTGGGCTCATCTTTTATGGGATTGACACAGTACAGGAACATTGGAGGGGGGTAATAGGGAAACCCTAATCTCCAGGAACGAAACTAGCTGGATCTACCAGCTGGGATCCCTTGCCCCTAAAGGGTTGAAATTAGACATCAACCTGAACTGCTTTATAGCAAACCCCTGATAGTCTACCAATTACTAGGGTGACTGTGGGACATATAGCTGGGTTGAATTACCTTAATTAGGCTAGATACTGGAAGAAATTATCCCTTTAGTAACATCCTTAAGCCCCGGCTAATATTTGCAGCGAGTAGTGTGATTTTCATTAACCATTACCAACCCCACGGCCATCTATGCATAAATAGGGGCACTGGCCCCCTTCCCTTACCTGGTCACCCTCTGTGAGAACTAGTAGATCTGGGGCGTTAACTTAATTAGCCACATAGGAAATTTATTAGGAATATTACAATTAGCGGATGGTGTAGCCTTTCTGATAACATGATTATGGCTATCCACCCTTTCATCCAGGTCTGGCACAAGGATTTTTGACACCCTAGGCGAAACCTCATTTTGCCGCCCCCATTGGCTCCACCCCTGACTCCACCCCCTTTGCCATGCCCATGTGACAGGAGGCGGCGCTATACAGGAAGCATCGGCTCCAGTGCTGCGCTGTGCCTCTAATTACACTACCGGTCAGATGAAGCAGCTGCCTGAGACTGAGTTAGTTACAAGCTGCAGGCTGCAGAGCATGCAGATGCGGAGGGAAACCAGTGGCCTGGCGCCCCTAGGCAGCAATGCACCCTAGGCGGCTGCCTAGTTTGCCTAGTGGTGGCACCAGCCCTGCTTTCATCCTTTCCTTCTAGTTTGTAATATCATATGTGGCTGTGTTTGCTAGTTAAACCTCAGGTCACTGCTCCTTTTTGTTAATACAACTTACCATATGAGGGGAGTTTCACTGAATGGGAAACGAATTTGGAATATGAAGAAGTAATTTTACATGCCTAGGGACATGTTGGTGTAGTAATGCACCCCCCTTGGCTTACACATATTTTATATATTTGGTATACGACATTGCTAATGGATAAGATAGCACCAGAAGTGGGAGATGGGCCCCCTAAAACAAATATGGGTTAAGTTATTCATATAACCATTAAATGTACATATAAATATACTCCTCCTATTATTTATCTCCCACATACCTCTAGACGCATTTATGTAAACTCAGTATTCATTCATATGACCCACCAGGGCTGACATACTGCTAATTTTGTTCACTTGACCGTTCCCCTCTTCCGGTTTTCCATAAGCAATATAATTAATTATATATCTTTTTAAATACAATTTTTCTTACATTTATTCCTATTTTTTATTATCGGTAATATGTATTATATATATATTTTTTATATTTTTAATTCTTCACTTTCTATTTTTATAATTTTTTGATCTATTATTTTTACTTCTTATTTTATTTATATATTTTTTTATTTTTAAACACGTTATACTTTCAGCAGACTTACCCATATGATCTGTTGTGTATTTATACTTTATGAGTATGGGCAATGTGTTTTGAATGTGCCTTGCTTTTACCTCTGATTTTTACCTCTGTCTGTTGCTGCATATAGAAGAACGGGTTTTAGCTTACTTAGCTCTAGGAGGCGGTATTCTATGAACGTCCGTGCTCTCGGCCGTCCCTTATTATTTATTTATTCACTTGCTGCTTGCAAAGAAAGGGGAGGTGCCGCTGAACCCGTTCGCCTATATGAAACATAGAGCGTGGAGTGTCAGCACCGCCTTTGAGAACGTCCTATGATGAAACCTGTAAGGCGGAGCCACGCTCTTACGTCATACCCAGAAATATCCAGCTTGGAACGCAGGTGGCGCGCACGCCATGGACTGGCTTCTCTATACCGCTCCTGTGTGTCCTAGCTTATCATCGCCATAGCGATTGTGTTTTTTATGCATTTTCTCTTAATAAATCCTTTATACTACACTATGGGAGCCCTTTGTTGCTTTCTCCCGTGAGGACTGTGTTGTCTGCTGCCGAGGTGGAGCCCTAATTGGAGTACATTCCGGAACCCCAGTGACGAGATATACAGCTGGCGAGGGAACAGACGATCTAATATAGCCACCCAAGTAGAAAACCTGGATAGAGCTGCCCACTCTATGCCCATTACCCCTGTAGGGGTAACTACATCCAGTGAGTGGGGACACATTGGGGGAGCACCAAGTCACCATACCTGATATGCACAAAAGTCACCTGATCCTGTGGAATCTGTGGAAGATTTTTTCCTTTAATATATTGCGCTTATTGCTTTCAAGCTATTATGTTTGTTCAAGGACTTGGACTATACACTGGACACTTACTTATAATATGCAACCATTGTGCATATTTTACATATATATTTTTTGCACATTTTATTAGGGTGTGCACTACACTATGGGAGCCCTTTGTTGCTTTCTCCCGTGAGGACTGTGTTGTCTGCTGCCGAGGTGGAGCCCTAATTGGAGTACATTCCGGAACCCCAGTGACGAGATATACAGCTGGCGGAGGTACAGACGATCTAATATAGCCACCCAAGTAGAAAACCTGGATAGAGTTGCCCACTCTATGCCCATTACCCCTGTAGGGGTAACTACATCCGGTGAGTGGGGACACATTGGGGAAGCACCAAGTCACCATACCTGATGTGCACAAAAGTCACCTGATCCTGTGGAATCTGTGGAAGATTTTTTCCTTTAATATACTGCACTTATTGCTTTCAAGCTATTACGTTTGTACAAGGACTTGGACTATACACTGGACACTTACTTATAATATGCAACCATTGTGGATATTTTATATATATATTTTTTGCACATTTTATTAGGGTGTGCACATATCCTTAGTGCTTACATCTAAGGTGGAGAATGCTGTACTTTAGATACTCACGTCTTTCATTGTAGATTTGCACTAGTGTTTTATACTAGGCACATATTTCTATCGTTTGGATGGATGGATGAGTGTGGATTTGCATCCCACAGTGAATTTAGTGGAGTTGCATTCCAACATTTCTCATCACTATCCCCTTATTACTGTAGTAGTTCCTAAACTCACATACCTAGTGAGTATCTACAAGGTGCCACCTTTCTCTTTTCTTTTTACACGATATTTGTACACAATTTATTACACAATTATATTTGAGGATCACCTTGTTTACACAATTTATGTTAAAACGATATTTTGAGACCCACACTCTGATTATATGAATTAGACTTGGAGGTGAGCTGGAATATTTTAAATCCTAAATTAAAGCCACAGAGGGTAGCGCCGTTTCCCCCAACTACTCTATATTAATCTTTTAAGTTTCCTTGGGAACCCATTAGGGGAGGCTGCAACCTATTTTCCTAAGCGCAAATTTTTTTATATAATAGTATTGTGATGTTGGCAGGGATGTCGGCTACTTATGAGTTCCTGTATGTGGACGTGGGGAAGAATGGCCGGATGTCCGATGGTGGAGTCAGCACCCAGACGGAGTTCTACAGGCGTCTCCATAATGGCAGCTTGGACTTGCCACCTCCAGAAGACAATGTGGACTCCCATTTGTCTTCGTTGCGGATGAAGCATTTGCGCTGGGGGACCATCTTATGCGGCCTTTCCTGATGAGGACCCTCACCCCGGACCAGAGGGTTTTTAAATTACCAGCTGGCCAGAGCCAGAAGAGTGGTGGAGAACGCGTTTGGAATCATGGCCAGCCGGTTCCGCCTATTTCTTACACCCATACATATGGCGGAGTACAAACTGAATCATATTATCCTGGCGTGCTGTGTTCTACACAACTTTTTACGGCAACATTCTGCCAACTATCCTGGCTCAGTTGGGCCTGAGGCTGGAATTCCAAATGAACCAACCCTGACGGCGCTTGAAAGTGGCCGTCCTGGCTTGCCCCCCCCTGAGTGCCCGTGATGTCCGGCTAAGATACCTTGAATTCTTTGCGGGTAGGGGGGCTATCAATATGCCAGACAATGTCTAAAACCTTTTTCAAATTTAAAAAAAAATACTAAAATCTTTGGTGACATTTACTGCTTGTGTTTGTTTTAGCTGACCCTGACAGAAATGTGGTGAGTCCTGAAAATGGCGTGATTGTGTAACCTTACAAAGCACTGTTGGGTGTTATTTACTAAAGGCAAAGACACTTTGCACTACAAGTGCACTTGAAACTGCACTAAAACTGCACTTGTAGTGCAAAGTGGATTTGCCCTTAGGAAATAACACCCATTGTCACAGAAAATAGCAATTAGAGCACCACAAAAGTGTTCTAGCGTTGAGACAATAATCAACACATTCTTGATTAACAATCTTTTTAATACCAGCACAATCACATGTGCATTTAGAAAAGGTTTTTAAAACAAACCAACATGTTTGTTGTATAACAATTTTTGGGGTCACATTCGAAAAAGTAGAAATGTCCATTTAAGATAAAACAGGCATGTTTAAAACCAACAAGAAAGACACAAATCTTGAACTTACAAAGTTCACATTTGGTAGAACTTGAAGGCAATATCAGTATTTACAAACTGTGTTTGACATTGCGTTCAGATGGGGTGAAGTCACCCCAGGAAAAGCCAAATTTTGAAGATGCACACAAATTTACGAATGTCAAAATGTGCTACCTGCCATCACGGGGGATCAAGGGACGTGTTTTGGGGGTGGAACCCCTTCCTCATAGCTACTTTATTATTGAGGAAGGGGTTGCACCCCCAAAATGCGTCCATTGATCTCTCGTGATGGCAGATAGCACATGTTGACACACTGTGTGCCTCTTCAAAATTTGGCTTTTCTCCAATTTGTCAAAAAATGTCAAAAATTTGTAGCACACAAAAAAACAAAGGGATTTGGAGGGGTTTTAAACTCTACCTAAAACATCAATTTTTTGAAGAACATCATTGATGTTTTTCTTGATGTTTTCCAAGTCCCTATTACACCCCATGATCTCCCCGATCAGGATCTGTGCACTTTCTGAGGTGAAAGGATCTGGATCCACAACATCACGATCACCTAAAAAGATAGAAACCAAAAAACACCATGTATTATAAATATGCCGGCATCCATCTCTTACCTGAGCCTGTGGTCGCAGACACTCACCTGTTGTGGGGCCAATTTCCACCACGTCTTCCTCCTCCTGCTCTACTTGTTCTGGGTGGATTTCCCCTTCTTCCAGAGGTGGGGGTCTCTGGTCTCCTTGGATGAGGGGTGTCCTCCGAGTCTTTTTTCCCCTATGTAAAAAAAAATAGGTCTACTTAGCACACTGATATTTGATGTCAGAACTATAAATATTAAACATTGCTTGTAAGTGGGGTACAATTGTCTGTTTTGGCAGAGTTCCAAGATGTTGCATTTTTCTTGTCCTTTGTGAAGCTTCAATACTTTCCTGTTTTGTACAAGCTTCACAGATGGAGACACCCCTATAGTATACACTAGAGCACCTGTGTGGGACCCCCTAATAAAAAGGGTGTTCTTGTGTCCCACACTAGTGCTCTAGCGTCCAGATGTGTAAACAGCTGCTGAGTGTCCTCTCCTTACACAGAATCTAGTTTGCATTTCATTCTAGTAACAAACCCATCTACACAACCAAATTAGTTTCACACAAGTAGGCCCTAAAAAATGTGGGCAAATGCATATGGCCAAAACAATGGTGATTTATAGGCCGAAAGAAAAATGTTTGATACGAATGAATAATGTGCCCATTATACAGTTAAGAAAAGCACATGGAGCAGCACGAACGTAATAAACATAAAAAGAATACTAACACAGCACAACTACTTTCCCTTTTTGCAGCACTCTCCGGATCTTTCTGTACTGCTCGTGCTCTCTTAATTTTAGGTCCGACCACCGCTTCCTGAGCTGATCTTTCGATTGACGTACCCCGAAATTCCAGTGCAGACTTTTGACCACTTTCGCCATGATCTTGGCCTTTCGGACATTGGGGTTGGGGTAAGGTCCATACTTCCCGTCATAGTCGGCCTTCTTCAGGATGTTGACCATCACCAACATCTCCCCAAAGGACATATTTGATGTCTTAAATCGTCTCCTTCTGGATCGGGACGTTTCTGCCTCCGGGCTTTCCTCCTCCTCCTCCTCGTTGGTGTAATTATCAGACACCTGCTCTGACTCCGCCATGTGCTCTTCCCCACTGCGACGAACGAGAAGTGGTGGGAAATAGACTATAAAGAACGTCTGGGGCTGGCGGAGTTTCACGCATGCGCAGTGTCTATAAAGCGTAACATGCGTGCGTAGTACATACGATCTGTGAGCGGAGGAAGGAGTAACGGAGGCACGATCGTGACTGCGAAGGTAAGATTTAACATTGGGCCTATACTGCTTCTAGATTGATGCCTGTATTTGCACAAGTTTAGAAGACTTTAGGCTGACATTAGGGTTTGTCTTGTGTTGTGTCTTGCAGTGAAAATGGATATCTTGAAAGATAAGGACTTTATGCCAATCTTCATTGATATGTTCAGGGAGCTGCCCTGTCTATGGGAGATAAACCACCCTGAATATAAGAACCAAACAAAGAGGAAGGCAGCGCTGGATCAATTGCTGGAATTTGTGAAGATGGTGATCCCCACGGCAGACATCACCTATTTGAAGATCCTAATTGGTGGCCTGAGGAGCACTTATCTAAGGGAGCACAAGAAGGTCCAAGAATCCCAGAGATCAGGAGCTGCAGATGAGATTTATGTTCCCAGGCTGTGGTACTATGACAGGCTGCATTTTCTGGCAGGTCAGACTGAACGCAGGCCAGCACTCTACAATCTTCCTTCCAGGCTTCCTTCCCCCCCAGCTGAGGCTTCTGAAGCCCAACCTGGGCCTTCCAGGCAGCAACATGTGGAGGAGCCCAGCTTGAGCCAGGTATAGCATTCCTCTAAATCTTCATGGTTTTCCAATCAATGATGTTAACTAGATGTTAGTTTGAAGTACTAATTTATAATTGTGACTGATGATGCAAAAACTACAACCATGTCCCTTTTTCATACACAGGGAAGTCTCAGCCAGGAGGTGGCCAGGCCAAGCAAGCTGCCTGATATCCAGGTCCCTCCCCTCCGCCTTCAAAGACAAAGTGGCAGGAAGAGGAGTAACCTGGAGGAGGCTGCCATAGGCCTCTTTTGACAGGCTACAGAGGCCCTGAGAAGCCCCCACAGTGTGGAGGAGGACTTTGCTGGCATAACTGCCTGCAAAATGATGCAGATGGAGGAGGGCCAATGACTCCTGTGTGAGTCCTTAATTTTGGAAGCTCTCAATAAGGGGTTGAGGGGCCAAATAACATGTGCTACCCACATTTGTAACTTCACACATAGTCCTCCTCCTCCTCCAGGTCCTACTACTCCTCCTCCTCCTCCAGATCCTACTCCTCCTCCTGCCACATCTCCAACACCAGAGCCACAGTCGGGAAGGAAGCGTGGAAAGAAGGCCAGAGAGTGATGACCTTGGGTTCAGTCTGGTCTGGCAAAAGATGCAGCCTCTTGTAGTACCACAGCCTGGGGACATAGATGTCAACTGCTGCTTTCATGATCTCTGGGACTTCTGGACCAGACTGCACTGCCTTAGATATGGACTCCTCAGGCCACCAAGTTTGCAGTAAAAGAATTGATGTCTGCCCTGGGGGTCCAAGGCTTTGCCAATTTATGATGTTTCTCCAGCGTTGCCTCCCTCTTTGTTTGGTTCTGAGCCCTTAATAAAGGATTTTTTGTTTCAATTATACTCGCTATGTGTGTTTTCCTTAAAAAAGGACAGTTTGTTTGTGAGGATTCAGGTACATTTCAAAAATACAATGTGAAATTAACAAGGGACACCAACACCAAGCAATCTCCTTGAGATTAAATAATACAAGATAATAATGGTGTTGTGGTAACTTGACACACAAAACACACACAAAAATATTGGAGTAAAACTAAAAATAAAATAAAACAAAGATCAGTCTTGAAAAAAATACAAACCCCCAAAAAAAAAAAAAAACAGCCTTGAAAAAAAAATAAATAAATAAAACAACAAAAAATAAATTTGGTCAGATGTGACAAATCAAAATATATTGAGGGAATCACGATAAATAATAAAGAAAGAAGTTTGTGAGAAGTCTGTGTGAATATGAGCAGTAAAACTAGTTCATTCTTCTCACATTATGAAGAAGAAGAATTGTTTTTTACATTGCAGCATGACGAAAGTGCTGTATCCATTGCGAACGCTAATTTTACCAGACCGAGCTGTTCCGTCTCGGAATTTCTTCTGAGCATGCGTGGCACTTTGTGCGTCGGAATTGTACACACACGGTCGGAATTGACGCGATTGGATTTTGTTGTCGGAAAATTTTATAGCCTGCTCTCAAACTTTGTGTGTCGGAAAATCCAATAGAAAATGTCCGATGGAGCCCACACACGGTCGAATTTCCGTCAACACGCTCCGATCGCACATTTTCTGTCAGAAAATCCGACCGTGTGTACGGGGCATTAGAATTCTTTTAAAATATGTTAATTCATTTTCCAAAATTGTGTTATATTGTAGTCCAAAGTTGCTGAAATGGATTTGAAATAATAATATTCATCTATTTGAATATGTATCTTCTATATTTAGTACAACGGTCTTAATTTTATGTTTGAAGGGACATGCATCACTTTTTTTTATAACCAGCAAACAAAGAGGTTTTAGAGTAGACAATCAAAATTTAATCAGACTTTCGAGATACTGCCTCATGCACATTGCAAAAATTCCTATATGTGCTTTTCTCAAAGTAGAAAGAGGTGGAAGGAGATGAGATGGGAGATATCAGTAAGAAACACATAGTACACCAACTCAAAGAAAAAATCTGATTATACTTAACCATCCCAATATAAAAACTATCGGTCAGCTCACTGTATATGTTATAAAATTTCATATGTCTATTAGTATCAAAACAGAAAAAAGAATCAAACAATAAAAATTGGCATCATTCATGCAACAGGATTTATACTCCTAAAAAGCCATGTCCTCCTCTCTCTAATGTACATATAATTATGACCGCAAGTAGAAAAATAGATATATTGGTTTCAGTTTTACCCCCTGGCTCATGTTGCCACTGTGGGGGAGTAGATAGTATAAGCGTGGTCCAATATACTGGACTAGTACTCCTGCAAGGGGCTGCTTATAGGGAGCTATCCAATAAACAGAATTATATATAAACAGCTCCTTGCAGGAGTACTGGTCCAATATATTGGACCCCGCTGCGCTTATACATATATCTACTCCCCCACACTGGCAACATGAGCCAGGGGGTGAAACCAATATATCTATTTTTGTACTCCTGCTCATAATTACATGTACATTATAGGTGGACATGGCTTGTTATGAGTATGAATGCTGTTGCATGAATGGTACAAATTTTTAATGTTTGATTTTTTTTTTGTTTTGATAATAATAATAATAAACATATGAAATTAAAATACATGATAGGCATACGCACGTAGTGTGCTATTGCTCACCCTTATCTCCCCGTGTACACAGCCAACTTTACAGTTTCTTAGACTGAACTCAGCATCTAGTCAAGTGGCAGAAAGTGCATAGTAAAAGTTACATGCACTTTTTGATGATAAGTTCATGGATGAAACATACTTGTCTATTCACTAAAGGGAGAAGTGCTCGAGAATTTACCGGCTATGACCAGCAACTGCTGGTTTGGCTCCCCTACAAACTGGTGCTGGGGGAAGAATACTGGATGGAAACGGGTGGAAAAATAGACATTGAGGGGCTGGGGAGGTAGCGAGGGACAATATATATGTAGGCATTCTGGAAACACGTGGATCCCACCCAAGCATTACCTCATCTTTTAAAGACACGTGGAGGGAATTTGCAATCGTGTATCTTTGAATAATATCGGTGTGCAGCACAGCTGAGTGGCAGCCCAGGCAGAGGAGTTTCTTCTCATCCTGTACCCACTCGGACAGGCAGTTGGTACATGTTGGGATCTATATGAATGATAGGAGTCAGATAACACACTTCTATCTATCCTACAAGAATGTGTGTCACCATTAACGGGGGCCTTACCTGTGAGGCCATTAACACTGTAAAGCACTGAACTCTGTGATCCACGAGATTTACGTGAGTAGAATTCCTTGTAAGGTCCAAAGGGCAGACTGGAAAACTGGTGCGGCACCCAGCAGTGGTGACTCTAGGAACAAAATATAGGGGAGACACATAAGATACCTCAGTCAAATGTGGGGGGGCACAATAATTTTGTGCATTTAAAAAAAAATGTATATATATATAATATATATATATATGCATAATATATCTAGTAATATAATTAATATATAAATATATACACACACAAAGTGTCAGGAGTATCGAGCACTAAAGCTCCTCATTCGAGCATCCAGGGTTTTGGTTATGGCACTCTCCTTGACTGTATGTCAACCTTTAAGGTGATTAATGTGGCCAGTCTCTGGGTGGAAAGAAACCAAACCTGTTATAAGCTAGCCTAACCCTCACTTGTATGCTTTGATAGAGAATGATACGTGTGTAATTCCTGATCTAGTCCCCTGCCTGCCTTGCTCTGATACTTTGTATTTCCCTGTGTATGACCTTGGACTGGATTTTGGACTATTACCTGAACTCAGCCTGCCTTTTACCTGGACTGTCATAGAAAGCCATCTGCCTATCTGCCAACCACAAGTACCTGTTTGCTTTGCTCAGTTAGCACCTGCCCGGGTGTGGTAGTCAGGCACTATAGCATTGTGTCTAAGACCTGGGGGCAACCATGTACCGGAAGGCCTGCTTGGCTTATGTGAAAGGGGGCTGCTATAGGTGAACACAGAAGCCAGCTGTAGTGTCTGACCACCTATGTGTGGGTAGACGTGACAAAAATGTATTTATAGGTGGCAAGTGTAATTTCTACAGTTTATAAATTAGAGTAAAAGTAGAAATGTCACTATGTGAGTTATTCAATAGGCAACCGTGTTTGCTTTTGTAGTAAACTAATGAGAAAATATCTGCTTTTGCAACAAGGTAAAGCTTCTTCATTAGTAATAGTTTTAGTCATTTTATTTTAATCATTATTACAAAAGATAACAAATGTCCCAGTCTCCCTGTTCTTACCTTGCAGGGAGCTGAGCATTCAGATCCCTGGTGGTCAAGAGGGCCGCTAAATACCAGGGCCAAGGTAGGCCATGAGTTCCAATGTATCTCTCTCTTGGAGCTCTGGGAAGTGGAGGTGCTGCGCTGGCAATTGCATCGATATTAAGGAATCATTTTCTATGGAAAAAACATAATATAAGTAACACTAGTTTATTTCATACATACAGCACATCAAACGAACATTTTTGCAATGTATGCACTCCTTGACACAGTCCTTTGCTGACACACACTGATATACTCACACCCACTTAAAATATACATATATACACAGACATACACTGACCCATAAAGACAGACGCACACACTTAAACTGACAGACACAATGACCAATGAATGAACTGCCTCGTACACAAAGACAGACTGACCCATACATACACAGAGTCACAGACAAACCCATACACACTCACATTGACCCATACACCCACAGACCAACCCCATAGTCACTCACACACTGACAAATCAATATTATTTATTTACAAAAAAAGTCATACATGTTTATCATTATAACATCCTAAAAGTGGGGTGTACTGTTAATACTCACTATGTGCTCAAAAACTCATGTGTGGATCTTTTTGATTCTTCCTCATCTACGTCCAGGTCTAGCGTTTCGATTGCATGTGTGAAGTCACTAAATTGCAAAAAAAATAGAAAGAGGGATATAAATTAGCAGAAATGATCAATGGAATCATGGAAGGTGAGTAAGGGAAAATTGATAAGCCACTCACGTGTTTAAGGGTGACACAAGGAACATACTTTTCCATGATGAAATCCATAGTGTGGTGAGATGTCGTCCAACGTGACCTACAAGATTTCTTCTCTGAGGGCAGGTGGCAACAGTCTGCAGTAGCAGCACAGTAGGAGGAAAGCCGCAGTGTTTGTGGGAGTATTGTGAGCCATGGAATTAAAGAGTAGGTTTCTTTTTGGAATGCTAACATATTTTTTGGTGGGAAAATTGAGAGCCATGGAGTGAAAACACTACTCCAAAAACGAACAAAAACTAAACAAACTAACCCCAGCTTGGGTTGATCACATTCTTTCAAATGGTGGTAGTAGATATTGGATTTGTGATTGTGAGCAAAAACTATTATTATTATTATTATTACCCAAGTGGATGGATCTACTTCAATTGAACCTGTTGCAACTTGCAAGATTAGATAAATAAATAAATAATCAATACAACAAAACCAAAAATAGTGCATGTCAGGAATGGATATCTATACAAAATGAATATGTTTAAAGTGGTTGTACACCCTGCACAACCACTTTTACCTACAGGTAAGCCTAGATTAAGGCTTACCTGTAGGTGCTGGGAATATCTCCTAAACCTCCATGGTTTAGGATATATTTACAAAAGAGTCGTGCACAGATGTCTATGGCACATGCGCTGTAGACAACGGCACAGGTGCACTTTAGAAACAGCGTTCATGCTGTTTCTAAAGGAGGTCATGCCATGACTGGTGGCTCCCTCATGCATAGCATACTAGCTCATTATGTAATAGTCACCTGGGATCGAAGCCCCCACTGCGCTGCCCGACACAGCACTGGCGGGCGACATGTCATCCCGGAGTTACTTCTGGGTATCGTGGCTCCGGCGCTGTGATTGGCCAGAGCCGCGATACCCGGATGTAACTCCGGGATGACATGTCGCCGGCCGATGCTGTGTCAGGCACCGCAGAGGGGGGCTTCGATCCCAGGTGAGTATTACATAATGAGCTAGTATGCTATGCATACTAGCTCATTATGCCTTTGTCTTGCAGGTGTTAGATTTGTTATTTTTTTGCAAAGTGGGTTCACAACCACTTTAATGAATATTAGTATTTGAAAAGTTTAATTCTCAACTTTAGAGACTGAGAGCCCAACAAGCTAGGATCAGCCTCACAGTATGATCTCTTTTTTGGGTTTACAACCTCGGCCTTATTTTTCGGGGGGGGGGTTTAGAGAGTCAGCCAATTGTCCCAAAAAGATTTAGGTAAATAAAATGTTTAGGCAATCAATGTTGTACCACTTGAGATGGGCCTGCCCCCCCACCCAAAAAGAAATCATTGAATAATATACACTGAGGCTTATCCCAGCTTCTCATGCTCTCTAAGTCTCTATTGTGATTGATACTTTATTGTATATTAATTGAACATATTCATTTTGGTACATATCCTGACATGCACTATATTTGGTTTTGTTGTATTTATTATTTGGCATCTAATCTTGGAACAGGTTGAATTAACAATAGCTTTATAGATTTGATAAAGATAAGAAGTATTACTCTTAATTACTCAGTTTCAAAGCTTAGGTCAGGATGGCCCAGCTTTGGGAGATTAACTTTGAGTGAATGTCCTCTGCTCCATCAGCTGTGGGGCCAATTGTGATCTCTGTGGGCACAGAATATTTCCAGTTATAGAAAATACCCGCTCACTTTGGACAGAGGTCGGGGGGCAGAAAGTAGCTCTTGGGCCACCACAGAAAGAGAAGGCCAAATACCCCTCTTCTCATCCCACTACTGTAATGGATCTGTAGTAGAGGGCAAATGTGGTTCTGACAGATAAAGTTTAACATGATCTGACACATGGCTTTGTTTCATGGTGGGCAGTCTTGTGGGTCCAACTAAAGAATGTAATACCTCACTCCAAACGTCAGGTGTTCTGGTGGAGTGCGCAGCAGTGGTGGTACTGATACCAGGTGATGGTGGCACAATGTCACTATCAGGCTCCTCCTGCTCTTCTTCCTCATCACGCTCTAACGGCCTAAACAATTTTCTGTGACTGTCACACAGCCTTTAAATTAACCCCTTCCCGACCGGCGCACGCCGTTGTACATCGGCAGAATGGCACGGCTGGGAAAATGGACTTACAGGTACGTCCATTTGAATTTCCCGCCGTGACATTGCGTGCGTGCCGCCGGCGGTGCGCGCGTGTGCCAGCCGGGAGCTCCATGAGTCGGGTCGTGAGTCCCTCAGACTCGATCGCCGCGGGGATACCCCCGATCGCCTCACGGAGAGGACGAACGGGGAGATGCTGATGTAAACAGCATCTCCCCGTTCTGCATAGTGACAGTGTCACTGATCTCTGCTCCCTGTCATTGGGAGCAGTGATCAGTGTAGTGACACAGCTAGCCCATCCCCCCTACAGTTAGAAATCACTCCCCGGTACTAACTTAACGCCTTCACTGCCAGTGTCATTTACACAGGAATCAGTGCATTTTCATAGCACTGATCGCTGTATAAATGACAATGGTCCTAAAAATGTGTCAAAAATGTCCGACATGTCCGCCATAATGTCACAGTCACAATAAAAATCGCTGATCACCGTCATTACTAGTAAAAAAAAAATATTAATAAAAATGCCATAAAACTATCCCCTAATTTGTAAACGCTATAACTTTTGCGCAAACTAATCAATAAACGCTTATTGCGATTTATTTTTTACCAAAAATATGTAGAAAAATACGATCAGCCTAAACTGAGGAAAAAAATGTTTTTTTATATATTTTTGGGGGATATTTATTATAGCAAAATGTAAAAAATAATGCATTTTTTTCAAAATTGTCGCTGTTATTTTGATTATAGCGCAAAAAATAAAAATCGCAGAGGTGATCAAATACCACCAAAAGAAAGCTCTATTTGTGGGGAAAAAAGGACGTCAATTTTGTTTGAGAGTCACGTCGCACGACCGCGCAATTGTCAGTTGAAGCGACACAGTGCCGAATCGCAAAAAGTGCTCTGGTCAGGAAGGGGGTAAAATCTTCCAGGGCTGAAGCGGTTAATAGATCCCTATAGGTCATAAGGGAACTCCTGAGGAGTGCCATTTTTGCCTTGATTCATGGATCGCACATAGAGGCAAGCATTAGCTCAGAGCATGCCTCTATGAGCTCGTTCATCCTTCGATTTAATTGTGTCTTCAGTCTCCTTACAATTGCAGCAACATCTGCAACTATGCCGCCAGGCAAGGGCTCTCTGTTGTTCTGAAAGCCATCCATCTTATTGACCAGATAGGTGACGAGAGGGATGACTTGAGCCAGACTTGCATTCCCTTGGCTCAATTTTTCAGTAACATCTCGAAAAGGGCTAAGCACCGCCACCACCTGACTAATTATTTTCCACTCCTCCCTGCTTAGTGGCCTAGCTACACCGATAACATGTTCATTTGACATGGCGTGTATTGGCTTTTGTTGTTCCATAATTCGTTCAAGCATCTCTAAAGTGGAGTTCCAATGGGTGACTACGTCTACCTTCAAGCGGTGCTGCGGAATGCCAGCGCTTAAGTCTAAGTATATTGCTATCTTTCACACTTCAATGAAAATGGCCTGCTGTATTTCTACAGGAGTCTAAGATAGCAGACAATTTTCTAGTGCCACTTTCATCATCCACAGCAGCATTTACAATGAGATGCAGGGCGTGTGCAGGGCAATGAATGCCAACAAATCTGCCATCTCGCACAGCCTTGAGCATGTTTGCTGCAGCATCAATGACTATAAAGCCCATCTTTGGCCGTGTGCCTGCCTCCTCCCCAAGCTACTCCGCCACCATTTTCTGAAGTGCACGTAAAATATTTAGAGCACTGTGCTGCTCGTCCATGACTTCTGCATGCAGCAAGAATGTGCGGTGCCCCTGGTTGAGAGTTACTGCTGCCTTAGCCCCTGTGCTTCTTGTCCCTGCTTTTTGCTTTATTGGTTGCGACTCCTTGGGCTGCCACTAGTGCGCCGTCAATGATAAAAAGACATGTTGCCAACTGGGAGCGCTCAACAAGTCTGTAGTGAAATGGACAGACTGGCCAGCTGCTCTGCCCAGCTCCTCTTTCAATAATCCTACAAAGGAATTATACAAAGCAGTACAATTTTGCGACTAAAGGTAGTACGGCAGGGTGGAATATAGTGAGGTGCAACCGCCTTCATGAGTTGTTTAAGCGGCTCTCCTTCAACTATATTAAAGGGTGTTCCCCCGACTGCTATAAGTTGCCCTATAAAATGGGTAATTTTATGCGACTGTTGCCGAGACATCATCCTTGATTGAAAGCTGCTAAATTGTTACAGCGTGGGCTGCTGTAAAGGAACGGGATGCCTCATGTCAGCTACACAAGAAGTCCCTTGATCCCCCTGTTCCTTGTCCAGCCTTTTAGTGGTAATGGCAGCAGTAGTGCTGCTGCTTGCTCTCTTTTTATTAGGTGGAGCTGCAACTCCACTTTCTTCTCTCAGCAGCACTGGTGTATGGTGTATACGAAAATGATTATTCATTCCTGCATTGGTTAAATGCCCAAAGTCTCTCCCACGGCTCACTTCCCTGCCACATAATTTGCATTTCGCTAGGCGCCCATCACCAACTGAAACAAAATGTTCCCAGATTTTGGATCAGCGGTTGCCAGTGGCCAGTAAAGAATGTTGTACAATTTCTTCTGGCTGATGGGTATGTGCAGCTTCCGTGGCTTCTGAAGAACTTGGTGGCCTAACAGTGGTGGCAGTGGCACTACTTGAATGGGAGGGAGAGTTAGGCAAAACAACAAAGTCGGAAGAGGATTGTAATGGTGCTGACACGCTATTTGAGGGTGAGGAGGACTCAGTAAATAACAGAGGGGAGTAAGGACTCATAGAAATAATATCATCCCGATATTGGTGTACTTGTAGTGCCTCATCCTCTATATTAAAATCAATTCCTCCTAAGTCAAGACCTTCAAGGGTCTGAAACAAAGGTAATTCTACTTCAGCAGCCCGTTCTGCCTGTTACCTACTTGGATATATTAAAGTACTATCAAAACAGCTGCTGCTATCTGTTGTGATTTTGTCTGCTATTTTTACATCTGGAGGCTGAGCAATTCCCTCCTCCTCAAGCTGTAAAATTTCAATTTTTGACTGATAAAATTATGGATACTAGTAACAGCCTTTGCAGGAACTGCCCGGTGTTATAGTTGGCCTCTTTTCAGAAGTTGTTGCTGTGTCACACTGAACTTTTTCCTTTGTTGCTTCCCTCATGGGGAGAATGTGATGAGAAGTAGCGTCCATTATACAATATTTCTATTTTTAAATAGTATTATTATTTATCTTTTTTTTTTTTTTAAAAAGAATTAAAAAAATAAAAATAAAAATTGGATCAGGAAAAAAAAGGGATTAAGGAGTATTAATAATTTAACGGTCCTTACAATTGGTCGGGACTCGGGATTAACATGCAACAAAGATCTACTAATCTACTACTACCACCATCAATATCTAGTAGATGCTGCCTGGGCTGGCCTAGTAGTGGCACTGGCTAACACAACAAAAAAAAATTATGTAGGGCAGACAGACAGCAAGATAATAAAACACAGTCCCACACAGTCCAAAAGGGAAAAAGAAAATAACTGCAGGAAATCCTAGGAATAATAAATAGTAAGCCTAATAAGAAATTTATAATATCTATATCACTCTTTGTGTCACAAGAGTGTGATGCCCCGTACACACGATCCGAAAATCGTACGAAAAATGCCGCATTCGAAACGATCGTACGATAATCGGATCGTTACTACAGAGCTTTCGAGAGCCGATCAGGACAGTTCATCCGATATTATTCTATCGGACATGCACGGAAATTTTTTCCGTACGATGCCCGATCGTACGTTTTTCGTTTAATCGGTACAGCTATCGTTCGAAAATGCAATACAAATGCATTGCAACACATGACATCGTTTCCGAATTTTTATTCTGTCGTACGGGAATTTTCGGGACTTTAGTAAACTCATCAGATTCGATGTGAGATTAGCAGGCAAACAAAAACGGACGATCATTCGTCCGATATTCGGATCGTGTGTATGGGGCTTGACTCACAAATCCAACACCACCACACCCTGTCTAGAATGCAGTCTGACATAGGAGAAAACAAAAATGTGTCAAAGATATTACAAAATACAAATATAGAAATTAGAATATAGACAGAGTATAATTAAGAAACAAGAATTTCTTTCTCACAAGTCACAACTTAACTCACAAATCCACCAAAACAGTGCCACTGACCCAACCACACCCTATCTGGACTCTGGATGGAATGCACTGCAGTCTAACACAGAAAAACACACAAAAAGGGAATAAGAAGCAAGCTCATTGGGGGAAGGGACAACCTCTTCAGGGGAAGGGACAAGCTTATTGGCCAACATCCAGAAATATATCAGAACTAATTAATTTGTTCTTTTGAATTCTCGATCAGCAGAATTTTCATTATTTCGTATTTTAGTTGTTTTGATTTCCGTTTTCCGAATATTCGTAATTTCAAGTGCCTTAGTAATTACCACAGCTGTTTCATCTGAGGGAAATCCTGAAAACATGACCTGTTGGGGTTCCTTGAGGACTGGAGTTGAGAAACACTGACCTAGAGAATATTGCAAGTGAACAAAGATGATTCTATAGTGACCTTGCCCTATGCAGTTTTATCCTCAATCAAATTCAGTACATTGTTGCTATGCTGTAACCAGCCTAAGCATTTGTATTAATTTTTTTCTTCCCTGAGCTCAGCGGATTGGTGGTGTCTGCCTGTTACTGTGAAGGAGGTTCCCGTAATCAATTCATTATGGAAGGACAATCAATGAGTTATGAAAATGCATCTGTCCTAATCAACCCTTATGGTTGTTGCCTCAGCCAGGGTCAGGTGCTGTAGAGCCAGGCTCTTAAGGTACCTTCTGTAGTGGATATTTAGGGGTATTTGGCCTTGCAAAGAATCTTCTTGTTGAAGAACACTGTATCACAGAGAAGCTGGGTGGATGCTACTAATGGGAATTATAAGTAAGTATTTGTCAGACATTAATCAAGGTATCTTTGATTTCTCAAAATAAGTGAAGAGTCGGATTAATTAGAGAGCAATCTATTGCAACTTACAAAAGACTGTGCGTCATCTTCCTGGATCATAGATTTGTCTGTATGCTCTCACAAGGTCATTGGTTACTAAGAGGCTGCTCCTAAAGGGCCCTATTAGTACTGCTTACACTTCAGAATACATGAATAGCATGAAAAGCATGCATAGTTTCTTGATTGTTGGCCTTTATAATCAGATGGAACAGAGAAAAATTTCAAGGTCATGGTGGCTGGCTTCCACCATTCTCTTCATAGCAGAAATCAGACAAAGGTGTTGCACACTGTCAGATATACATTGTTGTTAATCTAACATATTTACTGAACTTGGGGCTGGTGTTTATTCAGCTAACAGTAGATAGGGATAGGAAAATTATGATGTGGTATCTATGATGCAAACTGAATCTGAAAGAAGCTATTTAAATAAACTTAGGAGTGCCTTATGCCACGTACACACGAGCGGAATTTCCGTCTGAAAAATCTTGGATGGTTTTTTGGACGGAATTCCGCTCAAGCTTGTCTTGCACACACGGCCACACCAAATTCCGACCGTCAAGAACGCAGTGACGTACAACACATATGACGGGACTAGAAAATGGAAGTTCAATACCCAGTGCGCCACCCTTTGGGCTCCTTCTGCTAATCTCGTGGTTATCTTGTGTTAGTAGAAGTTTGGTGAGAGACGATTCACGCTTTTCAGCCTCATGCTTTTCAGTCCGTTACTGCTCTTCAGTTTGTGCTTGTGGGTTTGTATCTGGTTTTCAGTGCATGTAGTAAATTCGTATCTGTTTTTCGGTGCGCTCTAGTCCACTCGTTTCTGATTTTCAGCTCGCTCTTCACAGGCCTTTCTGTTCTTCAGTGCGTTCCATTAGTTCGTTCTGACCAGCTGACTGTTTTGAAGCCATGTTGCAGGTACGTACCCATCATAGAGTTTGTGCTATGCGGGGGCTTGGTGTTGGGGTTCTTGCTTTGAACTAGCCCAGTCCATGAACAGGGTGGGGAGGAGTCCATGGACCAAGAATTGGTTGCTCCAGCGTGACCAATTCTCTCATATGCCTTTGCTGCGTGAGATCCAGGAGAATAACCCTGATGATTTCAGGAATTTTCTCCGGATGACGGACCCCGTTTTTTACCATCTGTTGGCTTTATATTATGAAGCAGTTGCCACTTTGCGGTACTTGGCGACGGGGAGAAGTCAACAGGACCTCAAGTTCTCTACAGGCATCCCCCCCAGGCTCTGGGGATCATTATTCCAGAGGCCTGTTCTGCCATCATACAGGTCCTGCAGAAGGACTATATTAGGGTAAGTTTTCTCATTTAACATCACATTCTATGTATTTAATGTTTGCTAATGTTTTGTATTTCTTTCATCATTTCCTAATTACCATGATTGTAATATGCTGTAAACGGCCCCTTTTGTGCCCATGCATGCTGTAAGCTTTTAATGCTCCTTTTTTTTCCTTCATGCATATTTGCCTTCACTAACCTCCCCAGTAGGGATGAGCTTCGAGTTCAAGTCAAACTTATGTTCAACTCGAACATCGGCTGTTCGCCAGTTCTCCGAACAGCGAACAATTTGGGGTGTTCGCGGCAAATTCGAAAGCTGCGGAACACCCTTTAAAAGTCTATGGGAGAAACCAAAAGTGCTAATTTTAAAGGCTTATATGCAAGGTATTGTCATAAAAAGTGTTTGGGGACCTGGGTCCTGCCCCAGGGGACATGGATCAATGCAAAAAAAAGTTTTAAAAATGGCCGTTTTTTCAGGAGCAGTGATTTTAAGAATGCTTAAAGTGAAACAATAAAAGTGTAATATTCCTTTAAATTTCATACCTGGGGGGTGTCTATAGTATGCCTGTAAAGGGGCACATGTTTACCGTGTTTAGAACAGTCTGACAGCAAAATGACATTTCAAAGGAAAAAAAGTCATTTAAAACTAATCGTGGCTAATAATGAATTGCCGGTCCGAACATAAAAGTTCATTGATAAAAACGACATGGGAATTCCCCACAGGGGAACCCCGAACCAAAATTTTTTAAAAAATGACGTGGGGGGTCCCCCTAAATTCCATACCAAGCCCTTCAGGTCTGGTATGGATATTAAGGGGAACCCCGGCCAAAATTAAAAAAAAATGGCATGGGTTCCCCCCAAAAATCCATATCAGACCCTTATCCGAGCACGCAACCTGGCAGCCCGCAGGAAAAGAGGGGGGATGAGAGAATGCCCCCCCTCGTGAACTGTACCAGGCCACATGCCCTCAACATTGGGAGGGTGCTTTGGGGTATCCCACCAAAACACCTTGTCCCCATGTTGATGGGAACAAGGGCCTCATCCCCACAACCCTTGCCCGGTGGTTGTGGGGGTCTGCGGGCAGGGGGCTTATCGGAATCCGGAAGCCCCCTTTAACAAGGTGACCCCCACATCCCGGCCCTCCCCCTGTGTGAAATGGAAAGGGGGTACAAATGCACCCCTACCATTTCACAAAAAATTGTAAAAAATGTTAAAAATTACAAGAGACAGTTTTTGACAATTCCTTTATTTAAATGCTTCTTCTATCTTCTATCTTCTATCTTCCTTCGGTTTCTTCCTCCATCTTCTTCTTCTTCTGGTTCTTCCTCTGGTGTTCTCATCCGGCATCTCCCTCCATGACGTCTTCTTCCCTTCGTCTTCTGGGCCGCTCCGCATCCAACATGATGGGAGGCTTCCACTGTGTGATGCTTCTCCTCTTCTGACGGTTCTTAAATAACAGAGGGCGGGGCCACCCGGTGACCCTGCCACCTCTGACACATGGGGACTTGACGGGGACTTCCCTGTGGCATTCCCCGTGATGTCAGAGGGGGCGGGGTCACCCGTTACGTAATGGGTGACCCCGCCCCCCTCTGGGGTATCGCAGACCCCCACAACCACCGGGCAAGGGTTGTGGGGATGAGGCCCTTGTCCCCATCAACATGGGGACAAGGTGTTTTGGGGGGCTACCCCAAAGCACCCTCCCAATGTTGAGGGCATGTGGCCTGGTATGGTTCAGGAGGAGGGGCTCTCTCTCGTCCCCCCTCTTTTCCTGCGGCCTGCCAGGTTGCGTGCTCGGATAAGGGTCTGGTATGGATTTTTGGGGGGACCACGCACCATTTTTTAAAAAATGTTGGCATGGGGTTCCCCTTAGAATCCATACCAGACCTTAAGGGGGGTGTTCGGCTCATCCCTTCTCCCCATCATGCTATCCTGGGCCCATATACACCTAGTCACTTAACAATGTATTTTGTCAGCTGCATTGCAGTGCTTTACACTAAACACCCCCTAAAATGTGTCCAAATGTTATTGTTGTCCTTAAATTCAGGCAGAGTACCAGATGCTTTTTTTGGGGGTCCAAAACTCATTTATAACCCTCCACCCCCTAAAATGTTTCCAATGGGCCATCAGAGGGGGTGAGGAATCTGATAAGTGGACCTTATATTTTTGTCTTTAAATACACCTTAAAATAAATGTTATACTGATGTTGGCCAAGAATGATTGTGTCTAATCTACTTGCAATGTTATGTGCAAAAGTACTATTTTTTTTTTTCCTTTTTTGACTCTACAGCTTCCTTCAACGCCACAGGAATGGCAGACTGTGGCTTCCCAATTTGCTCATCTTTGGGAATTTTCCAACTGCAGAGGGGCAATCGATGGGAAGCACGTCCACATCGTCCCACCACCCCACTCGGGGTCATACTATTTTAACTGTAAGGGGTTTCATAGTGTTGTGTTGATGGTGGTGGTGTCAGCAACATACGAGTTTCTCTATGTCGACGTGGGGAAGAATGGCCGGATGTCGGATGGTGGAGTCTTTGCCCAGACGGAGTTCTACACACGTCTCTAGAGTGGTGGCTTGGGATTGCCACTTGTGGAAGAGAACGTGGAAGGACTCCCATTTGTTTTTATCGCTGATGAAGCATTTGGTCTGGGTGATCACCTGATGAGGCCATTCCCCCAGAGGACCCTCACCCCGGAGAAGAAGGTTTTTAATTACCGGCTGGCCAGAGCCAGAAGAGTTGTGGAGAATGCCTTTGGGATAATGGCCAACCATTTCCGCCTATTTCTTATGGCAATAAATATGGTGGAGTACAAACTGAACCACATAGTTCTAGCATGCTGCATACTTCACAACTTTTTAAAGAGAAATGGTCAGAATTATGTTGTCTCACTTGGGCCTGAGGCCAGACTTCCAGGAACTACAATGATGGCCCTGGAAGCTGGCCGTCCTGGCTTGCCCCCTCAAAGCACCCGTGAAGTGCCCCAAAAATATGTCAATTATTTTATGGGTGGGAGGGCATTGATGTGCAAGAAAATTTGTAAATATTTTAGATATTAAAAAAAAATTGATCTGATAAAATGTTGATTTTGATTTACTGCTTGTGTTTCTTTTAGCTGTCTCCTGGGTTCTCCTAGTTCACTTGTAGTGCCAAGTGTTTTTTCCATTATTAAATGACACCCATTGTCACTGTAAACACCAACTTAACACAAAAAGTGGTATTGAGCACTGAAAGAAGAAGCCACACATTGTTGAGTATAAAACCTTTTACTCCGTGCACACTCACCTGTGCGTTGTAAAACATTTTTTTTTTTTTTTTTACAAATGACGTTCTTTATTGAAAGGTTGTACATAAATACAGGATAACAGTTTCATGATGCAAGTATTTGGTAAGCACAGAACGATACAGGTAACAAATTAAAGAGGCCTTCTATATATAGTTAACATCTTGGATATGGTACGGATATATATACATACACGTAATCATTATTGGTTCACCTCTGTAAATGTGGTTATAACAAACTACAAGTGGTATTAGCTCTCTATCCCTATTTTAGTCAGGCGGAATGTCATCTAATTCATCACAGGTGGAAGCCTCATTCAACCAAGTATCCCAGATCTTTCCGTACTTTGTAGGACATCTTCTGTGAGCATAAATTTCTTTTTTATAGGGTAGCACAGCGTTGATTGATGCAACCCATTCCCTAATATTAGGTGGCGTCGCTCTGAGCCATTACCTTGCGATAAGCACTCTGGCAATAAACAACGTTTCTTGTAGAAACATATAATGGAATTTGTCAGATTCAGGGTTTGGAAACACCCCTAATAAACATTGTTTAGGGCATAATGTTAGGGGGGAGCCCATTTTGTCATGGATAAATTTAACTATCTGGGACCAATAATCCTGTATCACTGGACAGGACCATAGGAGATGAAAAAATGTTCCTTGAGATCCTGCGCATCTAGGGCAGAGTGGGCTGTAGTTACTTCTGAATTTGGCTAAACGCGAGGGGGTCAGGTAGGACCTGTGCACAATAAATAATTGTGTTAGACGGTCTAAAGTCTTATGGGAAACTTTTTTGCAGGCGTCTAGAACTTCTTCCCACTCCTCTTCCTCCATCTCACCCACGTCTCCAACCCAGCAATCTTTCAACTGATATGCTACTGCCACCACAGTAGGGCGCAGAAGGCAAGAGTAGAATACGGAAATCAGCTTTTGGTGTTCAGAGCCATTTATCACATCCAGGATATCCAATTGCTCCAGGTTTGGAGGGGATTCGCGAAATTGGGTTTGGAGAGCGTGGCGGAGCTGGAGGTATCGGAAATGCATAAAGTTAGCAAGTCCAAAGTCGTCTTTCAGTTGTTGGAATGATTTAAAAATGTCTCCATTATACACATCTGCTAAATATACCACCCCATTAGAGATCCACAGATCTTGGTCCGGTAAGTGTAATAGCTTGGGTAGGCATGGATTGTTCCATAGTGGTGTCTGTTTGTGTGGCGAAGGGAGTTTAAGTTTACGTCTGACTATAGCCCATATCCTGCAATGATTATATAACAGGCCCTTACAGTCACCGAAGCTACCGGGCTCGCCAGGGTCTCTAAGAATGAGCTGAAAGGGATGGGTGTGTGTTCACGTGACTGAAGAGCTTAATAAAGCCATGTATCGTTCTTTATCTCCTTTGTCTAGGTGGAAAAAATGGGACAGTTGTGTTGCCAAATAGTACAGATCAAAGTCCAGCAGTGCTGTGCCCCCCTAAATCAGTGGGATTTTTCAGCACCTGCCAGGACAATTTATGACGTGTTTTGCCCCACACAAATGTGTTTAGAATGGCTTCCAGAGATTTAAATAGCCTCAGTGGTATATAGACAGCAGCGTGCCATAGAACATACAAAAATTTGGGTAGCAAAACCATTTTTATCAAGTTTACACGACCCATGACTCCCAATGGTAATCTGGACCACATCTGTGTTTTATTCTTTAATACCTTGAACAACGGCTCCAAGTTTAGCCTAATAAAATCCTCTGAAGAACATGTAATTGTAATGCCTAAGTATTTGATTTCACTGTCACGGATTAGAGGGGAAGAAGCCTGTGTCTCCGATGGGGCCCTAATATCTAGAGGAAGGATCTGGGATTTCTTCCAATTAATCCGTAATCCAGAGTAGTTTCCAAATTGTTTTATAATTTCAAGGGCCGTTAGCAGAGAATGTCCTGAATCTTCCAGGTACAGGAGCATATCATCAGCATATAAACTGATTTTTTCGACCAGATGTCCACGGCTTAAACCCCTAACCTCTGGATGTTCTTGGAGTGATGTTGCCAGGGGCCCTACCACCAAGGTGTAAAGTAAAGGGGAAAGTGGACAGCATTGTCATGTGCCCCTGGCCAGTGGGAAAGCCCCCGAAGCTCTTCTATTAACCAGGATCCTGGCGCTTGGAGTCTGGTAGAGAAGCTGAATCCATCGGATATAATTTGGTCCGAAACCAAACCTGGCCAGACATTCCCAGAGGTAGTCCCATTCTACTGAGTCAAACACTTTAGCGGCGTCCAGGGACACCACCACTCTGGAACCTGTCCGGTCATGGCCAGCCTGTAAGTTCATGTACAGCCTACGTAAGTTGAACGCCGTGTTTTTTGCCGGCATAAACCCAGTTTGGTCGGGATGTATAAGATTCAGGATCACCTTATTTAATCGAAGCGCCAGGACCTTGGCCAAAATTTTTATGTTCAATTGTAGTAGGGAGATGGGACGATAGGATTCAGGGAGTGTCGGATCTTTGCCCGGTTTGGGTATAAGTACAATGAATGCCTCGCTCATCGATTTTGGGAGGGAACCGGATTTAAATATATGTGTAAAAAGCGCGTGGAGCTTGGAAGTTAAGGTCTCGCTATAGGTGGTGTAAAACTCCAGGGGGAGACCATCCGACCCAGGGGCTTTCGAAGGGGCAAGGTGAGACATTACTTCTATAATGTCATCCTTGGTGATGGGTGCCTCCAACATCTCTGTTTGAGAAGGGGTCAATTGATTGAAAGTTACATTGGCTAGAAAATCCGCTATCTCCTGCCTAGAATTATTAGTGGTGGACGAGTATAGGGAAGTGTAAAAGGAGCGGAACACATCAGCCACTGTGTCAGGATCTTGTATCATGGCACCCGTATTATCTTGTAGGGCAACTACAGTGGGTGGTTTGTGCTCCATATGAGCCAAGTAGGCCAATAGGCACCCTGCACGTTCCTCACACTCATACACTTTTTGTTTAGTATAAAATATTTTTCTTTCTGCCTTTTTAAAATGGAGTCCGTTCACTATGCAAGCTTGTAATTTTACCCGGTTCGCTGTCTCAGATGAGGGGTTGTCTGAAAAAGATTTTTCTACCTCTGCCATTGCTTGTTCATCTTGTTGAATAACTTGGTTGGAGGTTCTTTTATATCTTGCTATTCATTGTGATAATAACATGCGGGCATGGGCCTTAAACGTATCCCATACGATATCAAAAGGGGCTGAGTCTATATTTGTGCGAAAAAAGAACTCCCACTCCTCTCCCATGTCATCTAAACCTGGGACAACTGGGAGCCAAAAGGGATTGAGTCTCCAGGCATAAGAGGAGGGGGGAGGGCTCAACCTAAGTTCTACCCAGCATGGGGCATGATCCAATAGGGTACGAGGGGAAAGACCTGCTCCTTTTAAGCTCGGCACTAGGGAGTGAGATATCAGGATCAGGTCAATGCGTGACATGATGTTATATGTCACAGAGAAACATGTAAATGCCTTTACATGTAAATGCCTTTATGGAGGGGTAGCAAGACCTCCAAGTAAATAGATAAAGTGATGCGCTCGTAATATCTATAGGATATCCTACTATTCAATGTGCTGACAGGTCACATTCTACTTGTGGATACTTTGTTACAAACTATACAAAAAATTGAACAGTGATTAGCATAATATAAATAAATATAAATACAATGTGTTGAAAAGTCTGCTGTGAAAGTCTAATTGGAGACCTCCCGGAATACAAATCCAAAAGTTAGTTTACCATTTGTTCTTGTGAAATAATAAACAAACAAAAATATGTGAAAAAAGGTGGTGAAAAAATAGAGTGAAAAATATATTAAAACAGATATATTCAATAAATATGTAGTTGGTAACAATTATAAAAGGATTACAATTGTGTGGATTCCCATACACCTTACTTGAAAAGGTGATTCCTTTGCAGGTTAGAAGATACCTCTTAATTGTGTTTAAACAAGGCTTACTGAGTCTGGGTTAATCAGCAGAGGATAGGCTTACATCCACCAGCTAGGATCATCTAATCTCCACTTCTCCTGTTCATATGCTTTCCCCCATATGAAATACAAAAGTGGGACAAGACCATTGCGCACATAACTTCTACTAAATAAAGTTAACAAAGAGCCCAATAGATCCACTCACATGATGTAAAAGATCTAGATCGCATTTCACTGGTCAGTAGAAATCACTGCCTTCGTGTTCCTCCCTGCTGCTGCTATTCAGGATCACTGCAGGCTTCACACTGACAAGAGCTGACAGGCTACTTCTCCCTCTCACCATTTTCTTGCCATTTTCACCCGGAGTCCCCTTCTCTTTTAGTCAATATTTGTCGAGTTTAGCTATCGTGTCTGCCATCTTTTTTGGAGGCGACACGATAGTAATAGGTGTGAGAGTAGGTAGACTGTGTTTGTAGGCAAGAAAAGTCACCGGCAGTCATAGGATTTTGAGAAACGGAGTTTGTCTCGAGCGGAGCTCCCGTGTTGTACTCCTCACACCATGCCGGTCCAGGCCCCGCCCCCCGTTGTAAAACATTTTTTGGTAAAAAAACAACATCTTGGTTTTATAAAGTTTTACCTTGAATATTTTTTTAGTACCTAAACAGGCATGTTTCAAAACATAACGTACACGACTCAGGAACTTACAAAGTTCAACATTGAAAAACTGAAGGCAATATCAGACATTATAGTGTCAAAAATGTGTTGATGTTGCCTTCATCAGATGGGGTGATGTTACCCCTGTAAAATTTTGAAAATGCACACAAATTGGGAGTCAAACTGGGGATTTCCCTCCTGATCCCATGCCTAATGTCAACATGTGCTATCTTCCATCATGGGGGATCAGCGGACGTGTTTTGGGGGTGCAACCACTTCCTTTCACCTACTTGAGTTACGAGGATGGGGTTGCACCCACAAAACGCGTATATTGATATCCCCTGATGGCAGATAGCACATGTTGACACAATGTGTGCATCTTCAAAATTTGGCTTTTAAAATGCGTCAAAAATTTGAAAAAATTGGTCCCTAAAAATGGAAAATGGTGTCATTTTGTTGTTCTTTAGATTCTTCCTAGTACATTAATCATGTTCTTCAGTTTTTGTTCTATGGCATTTGTTTTTTGCTTTATGATGTCTAAATCCTGACTACAAAACATTATGTCCTGGATTAGCCTTTTTGCGCTGTCACTCGTGAAATTAGAAGATTGTTCTTCCACAACATGCACATCACCTAAAAGAAAAAATACATACCATGTTTTATAAATATTCAGGCATACATCTATGACCTGAATCTGTGGTCTCAGACACTCACCTGTTGTGGTGACAATTTCAACCACCTCTCCTTCCTCCAAATCCTCTGGTTGTGGTATTCTCTGTTTCCCTTCTTCAGGAGATGGGGGGTTCCTGGTGTCCTCAGACTTCCGGAGTCTTTTCTCCCCTATGAGAATGAAACAAAAGGTATAATTAGCACACCAATATTTGAGGCCAGAAATAGGAATATGAAACATTGCTTGGACGTGGGGTACAATTGTCTGTTTTGGCAGAGTTCCAAGCTGAAGACTCCTTGGATCTTCGTACCTCAAAATTCCTGTGCAGACTTTTCACAACTTTAGACATGATCTTGGCCTTTCTCACATTTGGGTTTAGGTAAGGTCCATACTTCCCGTCATAGTCGGCCCTCTTCAAGATGTCCACCATCTCTACAAAGGACATATTTGAGTATTTGAGGCCTTAAATCTACTGTGGGAACGGGACGTTTCTGGCTATGGGCTTTCCTCCTCGTTACTACTATTATGCACCTGCTGTTGTCTCTGCCATGTTTCTCTGCCACTGTGACAAAAAAGAAGGGGTGGGAAATATTCTACAAAGAACATTAGGGCGGGCGACGCGGGCAGAGTTTCACGCATGCGCAGTGTATATAAAGCTAACACGAGTGTGTCGTATGTATGATCTGCCAATCGTGAGAACTAAGGTAACATTTTAACTTGAGACATCAGTGGCCTATACTGATTCGAGATTGAGGCCTATATTAGGATAAGATTAGGAGAGTTTAGCCTGATATTAGTGTTTTTGTCTTGTGTTTGTCTTGCAGAAAATATGAAACAATTCAAAGACCGGGAATTCGTGGGCCAGTTCATAGACAGATACAGGATTATGAGAAATTTGTGGGAGGTTAAAAACCCCTTATATTGAAATAAACCAGCTAGGAAGGCATCGCTGGAGAAACTGATGCAATTTGTGAAGACGCAGGTCCCCAATGCAGACATCGAGTTTGTGGATAAGAAAATTGGTAGCTTGAGAAGCACGTATAGGAAGGAGCCTAATAAGGTCCAGGCTTCCATGAAATCAGGAGCAGCAGCAAAGGATGTGTATGTACCCAGTCTGTGGTACTACAACAGGATGCGGTTTCTGGAAGACCAGATTGAAGCCAGGGAATCACTTTCTACACTTCCATCCACCCTTCCCTCAACCCATCCCTCAACCCCAGCTGAGGCTTCCGAGGACCAACCTGGGCCTTCCATCCTGGAAGAAGTTGAGGAGCCCAGCTGGAGCCAGGTATAGTATTTTTGAACATATGTATTGTATGAAAATTTGTGTTGTTAACTAGATGTTATTATTGATAACAAATGAATGATTCAACAAAAAGTGTTTGACATATCAATAGACAGTAGGTGCCAAAAATGATTGGGACAAGAATGAAAAATGCTGGGCTCAGAATGATAGTCTTTTCTATTTATTATGTCATATGTCATATGTTAACAGTCATGAGCTGAGAATTGTGTGTGACTGATGAACCAAAAACTAAAACTATGTCCCTTTTTCATGCACAGAAAACCTCAGCCAGGACGAGGCTCTGAAATGTGGCAGACAAGAGGAGGTGGGGGTAAGTGTCAGCCAGGAGGAGGCAGGGGTAAGTGTCAGCCGGGAGGTGGCCAGGCCCAATAGCCTCACCCAATCCCAGGTGCCTCCCTTCCACCTTACAACAAAAAGGGCCAGGAAGGGGAGTAACATGGAAGAGGCAGCACTGGGCCTCATTAAGGACGCTAATGCAGCCCTGAAAACACCCCTTAATGCTGAAGAGGCCTATGGCTGCTATGTAGCTGCAAAATTGCAGCAAATGGAGGAAGGCCAACTCCACATGTGTGAGAATATTATTTTTCAGGCCCTTCAGAAGGGGTTGAGGGGCCAGATTAGCGATAACATGCACTTATGTGCACTCGCCCATCCTCCTCCTCCTTCTCCTCCTTCCACAAGTCCACCTCCAGAGCCACAGCCTCCAGGGAAGGCTGCAGGGAAGTGTGGTGGGAAGGCTGCAAGGAAGACATGAAAGTGATGGCCTGGGTTCAATCTGGTCTTACAGAAGATGCAGGCTTTTGTAGTTCCACAGCCTGGGGACATATATGTCATCTGCTGCTGTTCTTGATCTCTGGGAGTCCTGGACCAGATTGTGCTCCCTATTATATGGACTTCTCAGGCTACCAATTTTTAGTTACAAAGAGTTGATGTGTGCCCTCCTACAGTCCCCTGTTCATATTTTTGTCTGCTCCCCTTGAGGTTTTATATCAGGACAAGCTTTATATTACCTGGTGTATCTACTACATTGCTTTCTTTGAACTGATGACCTTTATTTAACTTATTATAGCCAATCATTGCATTATTTTTCTTCAGTTTGTAGTATTACCTTTATATGGTGGGTGTATGCATGTATGACTGAGGGGTGTTGTCCGTGGTGATCACCTGTTTATGATAATGCTATCATTAATTTTATATTTACGGTGGAGGTACTGATATCTCATTATATTTATTGTGGGTGTAATTTTTTGTTGTGTATTTTTCAACAAAGAATTGTTTATTATATTACGTGGGTGTTCATCCCTGAAGAATCCTCTTGCCAGCCCTTTGGGCTTCTTTCCTGCTCTCTTCCCGTCCCTGGAGTTTTGTTTATATTGGAATTCAGACAGCAAAAGTCTGATGGAGCATACACACGGTCGCAGTTTCCCACCAAAGGCTCTCATTGGAGTTTTGCTGTCGGCATTTCCGATCGTGTATATGCAGCATTGGGTTTGCCCGGGACCCACCAGTGTTTCAAAAGACCCTGTTGGATTTAAAAACAGGCTTTTTCGTTTAAATAAATTCCTAGATCGGCCCAATTAGCTGCAAATCATATGTGCTTTACATAGTAGATGTGTGATAGAGGTTGTAAATTATAATAGCTCAAGTCATACTTTGATGTACAGTATATATTCTGAGTTGCTATTGTAGATAGACAGACAGACATCCTCAGAACTTTGAATTCCTAGCAGTTTCTTTTTTTTCATTCTTTTATTGCAATAATATGGTTCATTGTGCATCAAGCTAATTTACAGCACCAAATGGTATCTTAAATCTCAATGTTGCTGCTGCAAAAAGGAAAAGAACTAAAGTTTTGAAAAATATTACAAAACTCTAGTGATAGAAATATATTTTGCTTTCATCCAAATGTATTTACAACTTAGTTGCTAGCAAAGACCTTGGGCTGAACCTTTTGGATGTCTAGTACATTCCAAGCCACCTTGTGTGCTGTAAATTTTGAAAATACCTTCCTCCTAGATGGATTATCTTCATTAATCTACCGTTTTCCCAATCAGTTATTATTATGGCTCTCCAAAAAAGACAAGAGGTGCTCAGCAAAATTTGTGGAAGCTGACAAAATGCACAACAGTATGTGAACATCATTTTTCACATGCATGCTGACTTCCCTAGCGTAGTACAATATATCTTGCTTAATACACTTGGCCTTTTGAAGGCTTGTGTTAAAAAAACAATAATAGAAAATGTGTGCTGATAGTGTAGCTGATAGTGTATAGTGTTCCTGCTAAGTTTTGGAATGTTAGCCTTACAATCCAAAGCTTAAATTATATATATACAGTATCTCACAAAAGTGAGTAGACCCCTCACATTATTGTAAATATTTTATTCTTTTCATGTGATAACACCAAAGAAATGATTCTTTACTACAATGTAAAGTGGTAAGTGTACAGCTTGTATGACAGTGTAAATTTGCTGACTACTTAAAATAACTCAACACATAGCCATTAATGTCTAAACCGCTGGCAACAAAAGTGAGTACACCCCTAGCTGAAAATGTCCAAATTGGGCCCAAATTGTGAATATTTTGTGTGGCCACCATTATTTTCCAGCACTGCCTTAAACCTCTTGGCCATGGAGTTCACCAGAGCTTCACAGGTTGCCATTGGAGTCCTCTTCCACTCCTCCTGACAACGTGTTATAAGCTGATAAATACGGTAATTATCATTTTATCCATTTTTATTGCTTTTATTAATCGTAGACCCAAGACGAATACCAGTACAGTATCCCCCACTTATACGTTTATATATTATTTACTTTTGTGAGTAGCCATTTGGCTGTTTTATCTTGTCTAATTAAACAGAAGTTCTTTAATACTGCACTGAGTCTGGCGCACGTTGTCCTTTTCTATTTCTGTTTTATAGAGCTGTGCATATTGTGACAGTACAGTTCTCTGTCCTAGTAATTGTCGCCCAGGGTTCTCAAATAGGCAGGTTGAGGGGCTCCAGGGGTATTTAATGTGGAGGAATCTGTTTTATCAGTTTCCTACAAAGTTTGTAAAATCCAGTTGGGGACCTGGAGCCCGGAGATTCCATAGCGTTATGGGTGGGACGGAATCTCCAATCCTGGGACCGGGGTTTGGGAACAGCCAGGAGTCTGGCTGGTTGATTGAGCAGGTGGGTCCTGGGTTTATAGCAGAGTCAGGATTAGAGTTCTGGGCTCCACCCAAAAAGACAGGAGGTCTCCAGGAGTCCAGAGAGTGCAGGTGTGCACTAGTGAAAGCCAAAGAACCAAGTCTGAGGATCAGAGCAGTGAGGGGCTGCTTTATAGATAGACGCTGTATGCATTGAAGCTGTGTGCATCTAAGGAGACAGATGAGAGCCTGAAGTGGAAGGCCTGAGCAGCAAAGAAGCTGAAAAGAGGTACAGTAGTTGTACGGGAACCCTGTTATATGGCCAAGAGGGCTGAAGCGTAAAGCCTAAGTGGCAGTACTACTGAAGAGAGCCAGGTGGCTTGGCATTTTTTTCACTTGTTATTGTTTTTGGGAGAAGAACCCCTGTGTGGGCATCCAAGTGCATGTATGAACGTTCCTTTATTTTGTTCCTTTTAATAAAAGTGGGCTACCATACCCTTAAACTAAAGTTCCTGTTCGCTGTGAAACTCACTGAAAAGGCATCTACCACTGAGCTAGACATCCCCCAATGTCACAATATGTATAGAAGTTAGGGCTCAAAAGTGACTCAAGCCCAGGGGCCCCCACCACTCTATTGCCCCGTACACACGGTCGGATTTTCCGATGGAAAATGTGTGATAGGACCTTGTTGTCGGAAATTCCATTGTAGGCTCCATCACACATTTTCCATCGGATTTTCCGACACACAAAGTTTGAGAGCAGGATATAAAATTTTCCAACAACAAAATCCGTTGTCGGAAATTCCGATCATGTGTACACAAATCCGACGGACAAAGTGCCACGCATGCTCAGAATAAATAAAGAGATGAAAGCTATTGGCCACTGCCCCATTTATAGTCCAGAAGTACGTGTTTTACGTCACTGCATTTAGAACGATCGGATTTTCCGACAACTTTGTGTGACCGTGTGTATGCAAGACAAGTTTGAGCCAACATCCGTCTGAAAAAATCCTAGGATTTTGTTGTCGGAATGTCCGAACCGTGTGTACGGGGCATAAGTCCTGCCCTGGTCGTTATCATGTTGTAATATTGCCCTGCCCATTCTCCGAAGGTATGGGATCATGCTCTGCTTCAGTATGTCACAGTGCATATTGGCATTCATGGATCCCTTAATGAACTGTAGCTCCCCAGTGCTGGCAGCACTCATGCAGCCCCAGACCATTACATTCCCACCACCATGCTTGACTGTAGGCAAGACACACTTGTCTTTGTACTCCTCACCTGGATGCAGCCACACACGCTTGACACCATCTGTACCAAATAAGTTTATCTTGGCCGCATCAGACCACAGGACATGGTTCCTGTAATCCATGTCCTTAGTCTGCTTGTCTTCAACAAGCAGTTTGCGGGCTTTCTTGTGCATCATCTTTAGAAGAGGCTTCCTTCTGGGACGACAGCCATGCAGACCAATTTGATGTATCCTGCAGTGTATAGTCTGAGCACTGACAGGCTGACCAACCACCTCTTCAACCTCTGCAGTAATGCTGGCAGCACTCATACGTCTATTTCCCAAAGACAACCTCTGGATATGACACTGACCACGTGTACTCAACCTCTTTGGTCGACCATGGCGAGGCCTGTTCTGAGTGGAACCTGTCCTGTTAAACCGCTGTATGGTCTTGGCCACCATGCTGCAGCTCGGTTCCAGGGTCTTGGCAATCTTCTTATAGCCTAGACCTTCTTTATGTAGAGCATCAATTCCTTTTTTCAGATCTCAGAGAGTTCTTTGCCATGAGGTGCCATGTTGAACTTCCAGTGACCAGTATGAGAGAGTGAGAGCGATAACACCAAATTTAACACACCTGCTCCCCATTCACACCTGAGACCTTGTAACACTAACGAGTCACATGATATTGTGGAGGGAAAATGGCTAATTGGGCCCAATTTGGACACTTTCACTTAGGAGTGTACTCACTTTTGTTGCCAGCGATTTATATAGTGTGTATGTATATATATTTTATATGTATAGATTGTGTGTGTGTGTATTATAGTGTAGGAGATACACAGATACAAAGCATTAACTGTATTAGAATGAGCCAGCATGATAAAGAATATGCAGTATATATTTGTCTGAATTAAACATATGCAAAGGAGTAGTAAAGTACCGTGGGTGGGGCCTAATCACCCTCGCCAAAACGGGACCGTTCACACGGAGCATGCTCATCAATGCACAGAACTGGGCAGAGACTGCGGTCATGTGAGCATCCAGTCGAACATTAAGGCAGTTCCCAACTTAGAGATGAGTTTTCACCTTGTGTGCAGTAAAAATGCAGAATTCATCTGTGAAGTGTTGTCCCATGCCACTACACACTGTAACTTAATGTAGGTCACATTAGGAGACATGCTGCTGAGCCTGCACCCTCTTCACCAGTCCAGCGTACCTTTGGTACCTCACTCCCAGTAACAGAATGGGGTCCTAATGTGCACACAGCGTGGACCTCATGCATGTACTTATTAACTTCTTCACTTCTGTAGCTATATGACCAGGCCATGGATCTTCTACTGGAAACCATTGCAAGGGTGGTCCCTTCACATTGACGCTCTTGAGGACCTGTCGCCTTTACTAGGTACCACACCAAACACCTAATGACTGGTTGCTTTGTGTCTTGAATTAGTACTTGGTATCTCATAGCATCTACATTCTTCCTCCTTGCCTCCTTGCCGAGTTAACCCTTTTTAAGTAGCTGAGCTTGATTTTTGCTTTACAGACTCTGGTTCTTTTGATATGCCAGAACCAACATGCACCCCTTTGAATAACTTTAGACCAGGCTAAGAACAGTTAATGCAACTTTACTCAAAAGTCTTTTAGCAACACAGTTCTGTTTCAATTGCTTTTATTAATATTTTGAGAAGAACAAGAAGAAAGGGTCCACTGTGCAGAGCAGTGAACATTCCTCACGTGCTCTGTAGAGACAACAAGAAATGGTACATAAGTGGGGGAAAACAAAACATCAGAAAATCTTGGCAATTGGCATACTGTAGGTCTTCTTTACGGTCATGGGTTAGCACTTGGCCTCCAACAGAAGTAAACAGAGATAACATGCTTTGGGCTATGTAACAAAAAATCAACCAGCGCTAATCACATATACTAGGACTAAAGCAGCTGAATACTGAGGATAAAACTTATCAAATCCCAAAAACTCAAATTTATAAAAAGCAGTACAGCGCATAAAAAGATAAATTAATCACTATAAAACAATATATTGCGTAAATGTCCATGCAGAGAAATTCCAGATAGAGATCCAAAAGTGCGGGTGACATCCACATAAGATGAGTGACTGTAGTGTAATAAACCTCCACCAACGGTAACACCAGCCGCTCACCTCAGCAGGTGGACCCCTGAATGAATCAGTCAGGTCTAAAACAGCCTTTCCCACATTGGGAGATAAGCAGGAGCAGGTACACTTGCGGCCGGTCAGCTGTCAATCTTAGTAAGGCTCGCAGGGATCACATGCAATAGAATAAAGAACATCTAGTGCTCTCTGTATGTTGTATAAAAGTATTTATTAAGTAAAATAGACAAACTTACAAGTGAAGCACTGTTCCCCAGTGCGGAGGGTAAACAGCCTGTAAGGATATTCCACGGAGATCAGTGAGACGAGACGCGGGTGACGTCACGATCCAAGTCACGTGATGTTTTTCCGTACGCGTTACGTCCCTTGTAATAGGCGGGACTTCTTCAGCGGTGACGGCATGACGTGGTCCACCCGCTATAAATAACTCAGCTGATCACCACAGCCAATGGGCCATAATGTGTATGTAATACCATGGTAACCCATGACCGAAAGCAAAAGCGAAAGAAAAAGATAATTCTTGTGACAGAACAACAAAGGGGGTCAGCTATAGCAGTAATACATATCCGCAGCTAGTCCCAAATAACTAAAAATATGTGTTGTTACTAAATGTAACTAATATAAATATAACCAGCATCCATACAAGATGTCTAATTTGTGCAACAACCCGTGTACTCGCTCGATTCCGTGGAACATCCCATTACATAACATGATAAAACTAGGTCAAGATTAAAATTCATCATTATATTCAAAACATAAAATACATGTAAAATCATCGGTCAGAAATAAAACAATTAACGTCAAACTCGACGTTCAAGCCTATGGGCACAAGGACGGATGTGGCCTCCGATACATTGGAAGGACTTCGAGGCCCCTGCATGTAGGCCAGTGGTTCTCAACTCCGGTCCTCAGGACCCACCAACAGGCCAGGTTTGCAAGATAACTGAAATACATCACAGGTGATATCATTCGCTGCTCAGTGATTGCAGTATTCTAGTCTACATCTCCCCAAAGTAATACATAAAACCTGGCCTGTTAGTGGGTCCTGAGGACAGGAGTTGAGAACCACCGGTCTAGGCGAACACGTTAATAACATTAAAAAAGGATTAAAAACTCACAATGTGTCTAAACATTTTAAACTGGTACATGGCCAAAACCCCAGAGGATTAAAATTCTGGGGTATCGAAAAGGTCAATAAACATTGGAGGGGGGGGGATTTCCTTCGCCAGCTCAGTCGCAGGGAATCCCATTGGATTTATTAGACCAAGGTCCTTGTGCCCAAAGGCTTGAACGTCGAGTTTGACGTTAATTGTTTTATTTCTGACTGATGATTTTACATGTATTTTATGTTTTGAATATAATGATGAATTTTAATCTTGACCTAGTTTTATCATGTTATGTAATGGGATGTTCCACGGAATCGAGCGAGTACACGGGTTGTTGCACAAATTAGACATCTTATATGGATGCTGGTTATATTTATATTAGTTACATTTAGTAACAACACATATTTTTAGTTATTTGGGACTAGCTGCGGATATGTATTACTGCTATAGCTGACCCCCTTTGTTGTTCTGTCACAAGAATTATCTTTTTCTTTCGCTTTTGCTTTCGGTCATGGGTTACCATGGTATTACATACACATTATGGCCCATTGGCTGTGATGATCAGCTGAGTTATTTATAGCGGGTGGACCACGTCATGCCGTCACCGCTGAAGAAGTCCCGCCTATTACAAGGGACGTAACGCGTACGGAAAAACATCACGTGACTTGGATCGTGACGTCACCCGCGTCTCGTCTCACTGATCTCCGTGGAATATCCTTACAGGCTGTTTACCCTCCGCACTGGGGAACAGTGCTTCACTTGTAAGTTTGTCTATTTTACTTAATAAATACTTTTATACAACATACAGAGAGCACTAGATGTTCTTTATTCTATTGCATGTGATCCCTGCGAGCCTTACTAAGATTGACAGCTGACCGCCCGCAAGTGTACCTGCTCCTTCTTATCTCCCAATGTGGGAAAGGCTGTTTTAGACCTGACTGATTCATTCAGGGGTCCACCTGCTGAGGTGAGCGGCTGGTGTTACCGTTGGTGGAGGTTTATTACACTACAGTCACTCATCTTATGTGGATGTCACCCGCACTTTTGGATCTCTATCTGGAATTTCTCTGCATGGACATTTACGCAATATATTGTTTTATAGTGATTAATTTATCTTTTTATGCGCTGTACTGCTTTTTATAAATTTGATGCTTTGGGCTATAGCTTGAGTATGGAACAACAAGAACAACATAAACACGGGGAGGGGGCCATCCCTACGGTCACCCCTTGAATCATAATATAGAACAATTAAACCAAGATTTTGAGATCGAGGCCACCCTAAGGCGTAATCACTGGAAACAGGCCTACAAGATAGGAAATCTCTTATCCAGTGGTTATAGCTTGCAAAGTATTACTCATTACCAAGCATTATAGCAGTCCCATGTGAGGAACGTCAAATCCTCAAATGTAAAAATAGGTAACTTAAATAAGAAAGGAAAAAGTTATTAGAGAATGATGCCAAGGTTGGCAGGAGTCAGGGAAACAATAGAAGAGGTAAGAAGAGGAGAAGGGAAAAGGAAAAGAGGTGGATTTGTCCAGGGATCCTCCATCAACTTATCTATACTATTAGCTCTGTTCATCCGGGACCTGCAAATAAGCAAGCCAAGGGGACCATATTTTGTCAAAAATAGATTGTTTATCTCGTAGGACACTCACAATCTTTTCATTCAACATGATCCATGTGAGTTTTCGTTTTACTATCGCAATGTCAGGGCCTTTCCATGCTGTCGCTATAGCAACTTTGCCCGCTAGAAACATAAAGTCAACCAAAGTCTTGGTATGTCGCGTAATGTTTTCAACAGGCTTATTTAGTAGGGTGTTACTTGCATCTTTAGTGATGTTGACCATCGCAACTGAAAAAATAAATGAGTGAACCCCCATCCGAAAACAAAGAACCTTGGGGCATGACCACCAAACATGCAACAATGTGCCTATCTGGCCACAACCTCTGAAACAGGTTTCTGGGGTGCCTGGATACATTTTTGACAGATGCTCCTGCACTAAGTACCATTTGGTGTGGACTTTGTTACCTGCTTCAATCACTGCAGCATTAAGGATAATTTTATGAATTTACGTGCTCCATTTACACCAGTCCTCCACCTCCGGGGCTATGAACAGATCCCTTTCCAATGCCACCTGGTAAGATAATCTAGCAGTAGAGTTGATAAACAATTTTTATAGCATGGATACACCCCTTTGTAGAGCTGCATCATGCATGCACCTGTTTTCGAAACATGCTTCAAACTGCTAAGTCAGAGCTTTCCTTCTGTAGAGATTTGAGAAAGTGATAGATTTATTGTAAATGGAAGCTTTCTGTGGGGGTCATCTCCAGGCTTCCTATGAAATATGAGGGGCGTATGCCTCTGTGGTCAAAATAGTCATCTATATGGTACAATCCCTTATTCAACCACCAGCCAAACTTATCAGGTTGCACACCTGGTGGAAACAGGGTGTTGCCAAAAAGAGGAACAACCGAGATGTGTGCAGAATGCAGAGGCCATCTCCTACAGCACGTATCCCATGCATGTAAATGGAGTGGAAGAGCGTAGGGCACAGTATGGCTTTACAATCATTTGAGGGGATCCAAAGGACAAGATCAAATGTGAGTGGAACACATGCCTGGACCTCTATTGAAACCCAATCTAGTCGATAGTGTTGACTGCGAAGTTGTCATAATTGGGAGAGCTGTGCAGCCACATAATATCTCCTTAAATTGGGTATGCCTAGTCCGTCCAAATTCTTAGGAGCATACATCGTGGCCCGTGTTATTCTGGGACCTTTGGTTCCCCCAAAAAAGTAAAGGATTTTTGATTGCAACTTAAACAGGGACCTGAATAGGCAAAGTACGAAAAAAATATAGCAACCTAGGTAGAACTGTAATTTTCACTAAAGCAATTCTGCCCATTCATGACAAATTCATGTCAGAGCATGCCTGCGCATCTTCTAATAGCTTAGCGAACAAAGTCATATAATTAGACTTATAAAGAGAAGAGATGTTGGGAATCATCCTAATTCCTTAATAGGAAAGGGATGTCTGCTGCCACTGAAAAGTGAGTCTGCATACTCTGTAAAGTCAAAGTTGACAAATTAATGTTCGGCGCCTCCGATTTATAGTGGTTGACTAAAACCCCCGTGATTTCCCCAAAGTGGTTTAGAAGAGATAATAGGTTTTGTAGGAGTGGTGTGAAGGGAGGTGATGAACAGCATCAGCTCATCTGCAAATAAAGCGCACTTATGGCCCCTCCCCCCTCTCTATTCCAAAAATGTCTGGTTGTTGACGTATTGCTATTGTGAGGGTTTGGATAACTATGTCAAACAATTTGGGAGTAAACAGGCATCCCTGGCGAGTGCCCAATGAGATGGGTATCGGACCTGATCTATGGCCACGCATAACTATCTGGGCTGTGGGTGAGCTATATAATGAATGCAGCAAGGTGGAGAACTTGGGACCAAAGTTCCATCTCGACAACATCCGAAAAAGGAAGGGCCACAAGAGGGTGTCAAAATCTTTGAGGATGTCAAGGGACAACAGCATCCCTGTCCTATTCGCTCCGCCTTCCCAGGAGGAGTGAAGTATGGACATAAGGTCAATTGCTCTATGGACCTGGTTAGCTGCGTGTCTATGCGGCAGAAAGCCCACCTGGTCAGAGTGTATATAGATAGCTAAAAACGTCATCTGCTGGTTTTCCAGAATTTTGGTAAATAGTCTCAGGTCAGTGTTAATTAAGGATATGGGATGGTAGTTAGCAACATCACTGTGGACTTTATGCGGTTTAGGAATAAGGGTAATGAATGCTCTGTTAGAGTCTGCTAGCAATACAGTTCAATATGAACATAGTCCCTTTACTAATCCTAATTGCAACTGGGTGGCTGGCTAGAGCCCAGCCTTCTCACATATTTATTGTACTGCTGAGTATGCTGGATCCAAAAAGCCCAGGAACTAAGCACACACACTTAACTCTTTTTCCCCTCGACCTGGGTCAGCCTCTAACTAGTGCAGCAATAAGCAGCCTGCCTACAGAAATTATATTTTAACTAATCAGAAATCAGCTTTCATATGCACCGCTCCCCCTGGAGGAGCTGCTGAATTTTTTGGGTCCTCCTGCCCTACACCATTAATCACCCACCCCCTACAAGGACCTGAGTGATCATTAACACACCTGGAACCTTTTCAATGTGCTGTATGAACAGTAAAAGCCCTGTAGGAATAAAGGGTGGATTAGACAAATTGTAATGCAACAATAACCAGATATACAACAAATAAAGTTGTAACAACCTCAGGATAAATTATTGCAATAAAAAGCAACATGCTAACAGGATGACCCAAGCCTGGTACACACTAGTAGTTTTTTTTTAATTCAGTCTGATGTTAGTACAGTGATTTTCCCTGCTGAGATATTGTGTTCTGACAGGGGGACAGCCCCCCGCCAGAACACACTGGTCAGCAATTGGTTGAGAGCACTGATAGGATGCCGATTGGCAGGCCTTTTTCGGTCATGTCCCTTTGACAGAAGTCAGATGTTCAGTTTGATGTGCTGACAGAAGACAGACTGGCTGCCGTACACATAGGTCTGTGTGTATGGGGCTTTAAACTCAATCAAAAGGCTCTGCCTATGCCACTGGCTAATGAAAATAAACTCAATGCCTGCTGCCAATGGGGCCCTGATCCTTTTATTGGAATGTTGTTTCTCCAATGGGCGAATTTGCTATCTTTGGGATAGGGAAATCACAGTCAAAAAAACACATCAAGGTGGCCCGCAGGCCTCTCACCAATCCAGTAGCTATGATAAAGTCCTCTTGAATGCAGTCCAGTCCCATATGACTGCTACTGTACCCAGGAAGGTCATTGATATGAACAAATCTGCAGCCCATATAATGGAGTCAGGTGAAAGGTAGGCATTGAGCCTACCTTCTCAGCCTGTGCCTCTGTAGGGATCCACAGAACTCTCAGCCTCACGTGACAGCTCAGTAATGGAACAGCAGGAATTGCAGGATACTAGAACAGTAGGATACTAGAACAGTGCCACGGTCTCTTCTGAACAGTTCAATATGACATGTGGTATCTTCCCTCCACAGCAACAACCCCTTAGGAGCAGCATGTGGTCCTGGTAGGTACAATATTGATTTTGTAGACTTGTGAATCAATTATCGGTTGTTTTAAGTGTTTCGCTGGAGCCCCTGCTTCATCAGGACCATATATGATATATAAAATGGTTCTGTATACATAGCTCTGACTACAAAAAAAGGGTAAAAAAGAAAATTAATACATAGAATTCATTAATCACATAAGTAAACTATCTCCGATAGGGACAAAACACGTAGACCAACCAATAATTGATTCACAAGTCTATAAATTCTACAAGCTCTGTAACTCTTGGAGGTTTTTTTTTACACCTCCGAAAAAATATTTTAATTGTTGTTTTTGTCATTTGATATAATAAGAGTTGAATTTTTTACACATTATTGTATGAGAGTGGTTCTCATAGGCATACAAAAAGTTCCTTCTTTTTTTCCAAGTATTGCTTGTATGTACAGTGTATGTGGGATGATGCTGATGGGAACCACATAGAGCATTTACATATGGCACCTCACTTCAGCTTGATAAGCCTCTCCATGCAGGTTTCCAACCTCTGCTCTTTTATCAAGCAATGAGCAGGGATTAGCTCCCAGCTTTGCGGTCAGTGACAACCTCCCTGGCCCTGGTCATCAATAAGGTTCCTCCCTGCACCAGGGTAGACAAAGGCAGGCTGTCCTAGACTGCATCAGTAGCCAATCAGAGTCCTGCTCTTACCCCAGGCTGGCTTTTACAGCAGGGGAGGTAAAATAAAGAAAAAACTGGGTGGCTTAAAGGATATTATTCTGCCCACGCAGATGTAATGGCTTCTTTTATGCAGATACTTTATTTTTTACATTTACCCCAAAACTTCACATGATCCTGACACACAAATGTGCTGCTCTGTACAGATGTGCAAGGATTCAATTAATTCTTAATGGTCCCTGCATTTCTGTGGGTAGGGCAGCCCATTGCCTAGCAGCCGGAGGTGTGGCCATGGCTGGAAGGAAACCCTAGATGAATGGGGCTGCACTGCAACCACCCCACAACTGCATGCATTACACGATTATGCTGCATTTAGAGGGCTATAACAGGTGTTGTGGAGGCGACATATCGCCTCTTCACCGCCTGTCAAATGCATTTGAAAAGCAATCTGAACATAGATCACTTTTCATAGAAGCCACAGTTCTTGTTGCTATTAAGAATAAACCCTAAAAAAGCAGATCTGATTGTACAGGAATAGAGGACAGGATCAAAAGTAATGTATAAACATACACATGCATATAAACACACAATTACATACATACAGTACACACAAATATACAAACACACACATATATAAACACACATACATACATACTGTACTGTGCAAAGGTTTTAGGCAGGTGTGAAGAAATGCTGTAAAGTAAGGCTGCGTACACACGGGCAGACTTTTCGAATGGACTGGTCTGACAGACTTTCCGACGGACTTTTGACGGACTTCCGACAGACTTTTGAATGAACGGACTTGCCTACACACGATCACACTAAAGTCCAATGGATTTGTACGTGATGACGTACAACCGGACTAAAATAAGGAAGTTGAGTGAGCGAACAGTAGAAAAATCTATATCAAATGACTATCTGTTGTGACTACTGTACCCTTTGGCTTCAAACCAGCATCAATTCTTACACTTGCACATTGTGAATAGGGATGGTTTAGATGTTCGAATCGAATGTAAGTTCGATTCGAACATCGGGTGTTCATCTGTCCTCAAACAAACCAAACATATGGAGCGTTCATGGAAAGCCTCACAGATACTCTTGTTGAGAGCAGGAATGGGCCCTGCTGTGAAATATTAGAGCAAATATTGTAATTACCTGCCCCTGTTAAACAGGGGCAGAAAAATTGGGCCTTAGGCACTGGTGGTGGTGCCAAAACACTGCAACCCCTCCCAGATACTCTTGTTGAGCGCAGGAATGATCCCTGCTGCAAAATATTACAGCAAAAATTGTAATTACACGCCCCTGTTAAACAGGGGCAGAAAAATTGGGCCTTAGGCACTGGTGGTGGTGCCACAACACTGCAACCCCTCACGGATACTCTAGTTGAGCACAGGAATGAGCCCTGCTGCAAAATATTACAGCAAAAATTGTAATTACACACCCCTGTTAAACAGGGGCAGAAACATTGGGCCTTAGGCACTGGTGGTGGTGCCCTGAAACAAAAATATTCTTAGAAGCTATCAACATGAACATTGAGGAGGAATAGGATAGTCACTCAGCATAACAGGATAGTCACTCAGCATAGGCAGTCTTCAAGGGATCTCACATTCATAGAAAAATGTATCGGTTACATCAGCATCAGGTGCTTGGTAGCTGGTGATCCAAGACTAATTCATTTTTATGAAGGTGAGCCGATCAACTGAGTCTGTGGTCAGACGCACTCTGTGATCGGTTACAAAGCCTCCAGCAGCACTGAATGTGCATTCAGAAAGAACGCTGGATGCAGGACAGGCCAGTAGCTCAATTGCATATTGTGCAAGCTCTGGCCAGTGATCCATCCTCAAGACCCAGTAACCCAGTGGATTTTCGGTTGGAAAGGTCTCCAAGTCTGATCTTGCCCCTAGGTATTCCTGCACCATGTAAATCAGACACTGGCGATGGTTGGTGGAACCGATCAGACCTTGGGGCTGCAGACCAAAGAATTGTCTAAATGCATTGGTCAGACAGCTACCTTCTCCACCGCTCCTTCTGTGACTGACCGAAGCCTCAGCAACACGTTGTCCAGGAGGACCAGGAAATTGTAACCTCCCAAGCTCTGGAAACCTTTCTGCAAGGCCTCCCGAAGATGTTTTATCCTCTGCTCCCTCTACGAAGGCTAGATAAATTTGCAACCTTACCCTTGTAACATGGATCAAGAAGGGTTTGCCAGCCAGTAATGAACCCTCTCCTTGATACCACGAATCTGAGGGTCCTTTTGCAGGTTTTGCAGGATCAGGGAGGCCATGCAGTGAAGGTTTGCTGAGGCATTCGATCCTGAGTCTTCTGGGTCACTAAGGATGACATGATCCACAGCCACCTCCTCCCAGCCACGCACAAGTCCATGGGTTTCTGGGGACTGAAAACAATCCCTTGAAGACTGGTGCTGATGCTGAATGCCAGGCTCCACCTCCATGCTGACACAATCCTCATCCTCCTCCTCCTTCTCCTCCTCCTCCTCCTCTGTGATTGGCGGGCCTGCAGGAATACTGTCTGGATAAAAGGGGGCCTTAAGAGGTAAGGAAGTCCTCCTCTTCCTCCCTCTGTTCTGCCTCAAGTGCCCTGTCCATTATTTCATGAAGCGTGTGCTCCAACAGGAAAACAAGAGGGACAGTATCACTGATGCATGCACTGTCACTGCTCATCATCCTCGTGGCCTCCTCAAATGGTGACAGGACAGTGCATGCATCCTTGATCAGTAGCCACTGGTGTGGCAAAAAAAGGCAAGCTCCCCTGACCCTGTCCTGGTGCCATACTCACACAGGTACTCATTAATGGCCCTTTGCTGCATGTGCAGCCGCTGCAGCATTGCCAACGTTGAGTTCCACCTGGTGGGCATGTCACAAATGAGGCGGTTCTTGGGCAGGTTGCATTCCTTTTGAAGGTCAGCCACCCAAGCACTGGCATCATATGACTGGTGGAAATGCCCACAGACTTTCCTGGCCTGTCTCAGGAGATCCTGTAAGCCCAGGTACATGCACAAAAACCGCTGCACCACCAAATTAAGGACATAAGCCAAACAGGGAACATGGGTCAAGTGTCCCTGTCGGAGGGCGGAGAGGAGGTTGGTGCCATTGTCACAAACCACCATTCCTGGCTGAAGCTGGCATGGTGTCAACCACCTCTGAGTCTGCCCCTGCAGAGCTGACAGAATCTCTGCCCCAGTGTGGCTCCTGTCACCTAAGCAGACCAACTCAAGCACCGCATGGCATCTTTTTGCCTGAGTGCTTGCATAGCCCCTTGAACGACTATGGAGCACTGCTGGTTCTGAGGAGAAATCTGCAGAGGAAGAGGCCATAGAGGAAGAAGAAGAGGAGGGGGTGGAGGAGAGAGGTGTGGCAGAATCACCACTACTAGCATTTTGGAGGCGTGGTGGTGGAACAAGCTCCAACAATACTGCACCCTGTCCTTCATCCTTCCCAGCTGCCAGCAGAGTTACCCAGTGCGCTGTGAAAGAAAGGTAAGGTCCCTGCCCATGCCTGCTGGACCATGAGTCAGCAGTAATATGCACCTTACCGCTGACCGCCCTGTCCAACGAGGCCAATACATTGCCTTCCACATGATGGTAGAGAGCTGGAATGGCCTTCCATGAAAAGAAATGGTGTTTGGGAACCTACCACTGAGGTACCGCACATTCCACAAATTCATGAAAGGGGGCGGAGTCTACCAGCTGAAAAGGCTGCAGTTGGAGTGCTAGCAATTTGGCCAAACTAGCATTCAGACGCTGAGCATGTGGATGGCTGGGACCGAATTTCTTTCGATGGTTTAGCAACTGGGGTAGGGAAATTTGCCTGCTATAATCGGATGTTGGTGTAGCAATTGCAGATTGCCCGCAAGTACTTAGCACACCTAATTCTACACCTTAATTCCTCTCAGCGCAGGTTTCTGAGAGAACTAAAGATATAGTGGGGTTGGTGATCCCAGCTGATGAGGAGCAAGGAGAGGTTTGCCTTGTTCTTTGGTGTGGGTCTTTTAAGTACTGTTGCCAATGGACTGCATGGGAGGTCAACAAATATGTGGTCAAGCATGTGGTGCCCAAGCGACTGCTGTTTTGGCCATGCTTGATACGCTTCAGACATATGTTGCAAACAGCAACGGTGTGATCTGCTGCACATGTCTCAAAAAAGGCCCACACCAAAGAACTTTTCAAAATACACGGGGAGTCAGCAGCGCCCTGCACATGTGGAGCTCTGTGGTGTGATACAGTCGGGTGGCTGCCCTTAAGCTGGCCCCTGGAGGGCATCCTGCCTCATTGGAGATGTGCCTCCTCCTCTCTTCTATCAGAGTCAGTGACCTTATCATCCCCTCCCTGCTCATCACTGGAGCAAACTTGGCAGTATGCTGCAGCTGGGGGAACATGACTGCAAGTTTCTTGTCCTTCTTGGGCACCCCCTCTCTCTGGACTCACGTTACTGCCTTCCTCAACCTGGGTACCATCATCAAAGCCTTAAAAATGCTGCGCATCCTCCTGCAGCATGTACCTGACACTGTGGTCGAACAGTTCGGGGGACTCCTCCATGCATGATTGTGGGGCTAGGGAAGGAGTGACTGATGACATTGAGCCGATGGAATAAGCCGCTTTGGTAGCTGCATTAGCAGGCAAACTACTCTGAGCCTGGGTGACAGAGGATGATGAAGATGAGGACGGCTTAGTTATCCACTCTACAAACTCTTCTGTATGTTGTGGATCAACACGGTCAGCTGCCAAAAAAAAGGACAAGCGTGCCCCATGGCCACGTGCTGAGGATGCACCGAGTCCACGACCAGCAATGTTGGCTGTAGACACAAAGTCTGCTTGCCCTCTTTTAGTGGCCTGTGAGCGTGTGCCTCTCCTTGGTGGCCTTCCAGCATGCTGTAAAATTTTATTAGCAAAACACCGCCTGAAGTTTACTAGAAAAAGTACACCAGGTGTGAAAAACTTGTTGCATCTTTCCCAAAAAGACTCATAGCTATATTAGATCAAAAGGGTGCTTCTACTAAATACTGAGCAAAGGGTCTGAATACTTAGGACCATGTGATATTTCAGTTTTTCTTTTTTAATAAATCTGCAAAAATGTCAACAACTCTGTGTTTTTCTGTCAATATGGGGTGCTGTGTGTACATTAATGAGGAAAAAGAATGAATTTAAATGATTTTAGCAAATGGCTGCTATATAACAAAAAGTGAAAAATTTAAGGGTGTCTAAATACTTTCCGTCCCCACTGTATATGTAGGAGACTGTATATGTATTTTATGGACTGCAGATCACTGAATCACCTACCAGAATGCCTGAAAGTGTATTTGAAAACGTACACCAGGAATGGCTTGTAGTCAGATATAGGCTTGGCTAGACTAGAATGCAGTGGATATATATATGTAGGAGTATAGGAGACTGTACATATGTTTTATGCACTGCAGCTCACTGAATCACCTGTTTGTCTGAAAGTATGTTTGAAAGCATACACCAGGAATGGCCTGCAGTCAGATATAGGCTTGGCTAGACTGGAATGCAGTGGATATATATATGTCGGAGACTGTATATATATTTTATGCACTGCAGCTTACTGAATCACCTGCCTGCCTGACAGTGTATTAGAAAAAGTACACCAGGAACAGCCTGCAGTCAGATCCAGCTACACTGGATACAGTATATATATATATATATATATATATATATATATATATATATATATATATATATATATACATATACATATATGAACTGACTGTGTGTGTGTGTATATATGTGTATAGCTGAATCATCTGCCTACCTGAAGTATATTAGAAAGAGTACACCAGGAATGGACTGCAGTCAGATCTAGCTAAACTGGATACAGTGGATATATAAATATATATATATATATATATAAAAAAAATATATATATATACTGTATATATATATATGACTGACTGTATATATATATTAAATACACTGCAGCTAACTGAATCACCTGCTTGCCTGAAGTATATTAGTATATTAGAAAGAGTACACCAGGAATGGACTGCACTCAGATCTAGCTAAACTGGATACAGTGGATATATATATATATATATATACAAGACTGACTGTATATATATATATATATATATATATATATATTAAATACACTGCAGCTAACTGAATCACCTGCCTGCTCAATCTAAATGAAATGACTCTCTCTTGGTCAACGCCCGCAACACACTACACAGGCGGCCTTATATAGTGTGGGGCATGGACTTAACCCCCTGAACCATAATTGGCCAAAGGCACCCTGTCTTTGGCCAATTATGGCTCTCTTTGCTGACGGCACTATGATTGGTCAAAGCATGTGTGTCATAGTGCATGCTTGGCAATCATCAGACAGCAATGCACTGCAATTATGGGGCATGACGCGCCGCTCGAATTTGGTGCGAACACCCCATAATGTTCATATTTCGACAAACGTTCAAACAGCCAATGTTCAAGTCGAACTCATGTTCGACCCGAACATAAAGTTTATCCCTATTGATCGCCTTGTTGCAGACATAATTCTCCTCTCCTCTTCCTGTCAAACATCCTTTTACTGGCTGCTTGTGCCCTGGTCATGGCTTCCTGCAATATCTTGCTTTTACGGGTCAGGAAATCAATGCTACTCTGAACCGCCGGGACTGTTGAATCAGGGATGAGATCAGGTAGGAAGGTTGGGTGGAACCCATAGTTGGCGGAAAACCGAGACTGACCTGTAGCGTTATGGAAGGCAAATTCTGCCAGGGGTAATAATGCTACCCAGTCGTCTTGAACGAAGGTGGTGAAGCATCAGAGCGGAGGTATTGTTCAAGCGTTTGATCCGTCCTCTTGGTTTGCCCATTAGTTTGGGGGTGATAGGCCAAGGACATGGACAGTTCAATCTTCAGGACCTTGCACAAAGCCTTCCAGAAGCAAGTGGTGAACTGCACCCTTCTATCCGAAACAATGTCCACAGGAACCCCATGTAGCTTTACTACCTCCTTAATGAAGACCTGGGCAGTTTCCATAGCAGAGGGTGTGCTCTTCAGTGGCATGAAGTGGGCCATTTTAGATATTCGGTCAATCACTACAAAAATGGCTGAGCAACCTTCTGATGGGGGAAGTTCCACTATGAAATCCATGGCAATTTTCCAGGAATGGTCAGGGACTGGTAAGGGTCTGAGCAGACCCCAGGCCTTGCTTCTAGTAGTCTTGCTACGGATACAGGTGGCACATGAACTTATATATTCCCTGCAGTTTTTTCAAGATCCGGCCACCAAAACATGCGTTGAACCAGTTCCAGAGTCTTATGCATTCTGAAATGGCCTGCCAGGGGATGATCCTGGCACAAGTTTAACACTGTGACTCGAACCTCTTCAGGCAAGATTTTGTTATTTTTCCAAAGTAACCCATCCTTGGGTAACAGAGTAACTCCGGGGGGACCAGACACACCTTTAGAAGCTTGCTTCAAGCCAGACATTAAGCTGGTTTGCAATAGTAAGAAGTTACCTTCCGATAGGATGGTATCTGGAGCTGACACTTCCTTCAGATCATCAAACATGCAGGAAAGGGCGTCCGGTTTGGTGTTTTTGGAGCCTGGCCGGTAAGTATGTGGGATGAAAACCTAGAGAAAAATAATGCCCATCGTGGCTGGTGTGGTTTCAGATGTTTGGCAGCTCTCAGATACTCCAGGTTCTTGTGGTCTGTGTAAATGAGTATAAGGTGCAGGTACCTCCACTTCTCAAGGGCAGACTTAATGGCCAGAAGCTCCCGGTCCCTAACGTCATAGTTCTTCTCGGACGGGGTGAGCTTACGGGAGAAGAAGGCTATTGGGTGCATCAAGTCCTTGAGACTCTGGCATTGGGAGATGACAGCTCCAACTGACGTCTCTGAGGAATCTATCTCAAGTAGATAAGGAAGAGCAGGATCAGGGTGACTTAGAATAGGAGCAGACGTGAAAAGTCCTTTTAAGTTTGTGAAGGCAGCCTGTGCCTCGGAAGTTCAATGGAACCAAACATTTTGCTTGGTCAGCTGTGTAATTGGGGAAATAATAGCGGCGAACCCCTTGATAAATCTCCGATAAAAGTTTGCAAAGCCAACAAAGCACTGCACCCCCTTCTTGTGTGAAGGTGCAGGCCAATCCAGAATGGCTGAAACCTTCTGTGGGTCCATCTTGAATCCCTCTGTTGAGATCATTAGGCAAAGGAACTGGATACTCTGTCGCACTTTTCTGGTTTTGCGTACAGTCCATGTTGGCGGAGACGACAGAGTGCATTCTTGACATGTTCCCAATGCTGCTCAAGAAAAGTGGAAAAATTAAAATATCATCTAAATAGACAGCTACATAAATGTCCATACAGTCTCCGAAAATGTAATTGACTAGATGCTGAAAGGTGGCAGGGGCATTGCATAGTCCAAAGGGCATTACTAGATATTCATAATGGCCGAACCTGGTACGAAAAGCAGTCTTCCATTCATCCCCTTCACGGATGCGGACCAGGTTGTAGGCCCCCCGCAGGTCTAACTTGGTAAACACAGAAGAAGTCCTGAGTCTTTGAAAAAGTTCAGGTACCAGGGGCAGAGGGTACCGGTTCTTGACCGTGATTTTATTTAATTCCCGGTAGTCCAAACAGGGCCGAAGAGAATGGTCCTTTTTCTCCACAAAAAAGATTCCTGCCCCTGCTGGAGAAGTGGATGGATGAATCCCCTCTTGAGGTTCTCATTGACATACTCTTTCAGTACCTCTAGCTCCCGTTCAGATAAGGGAAAGATCCATCCAAAAGGAATTTCAGCACTGGGAAGAAGCTCAATTGGACAGTCAAATGGACGATGAGGTGGGAGGACTTCAGCCCCTCGTTTGCTGAAGACATCCAAGAACTCATGGTATTGTTTGGGCACAGAAGCACGTATCTCTGGATCTGGTTCCAGGCATAACAGGGGACCAGAGGTGCTGAGACATGAAGGCATGCAGAGATGCAGGCAGTAAGGTGACTGAAACTTAACACTTCCGTTTCCCCAATCGATCTGTGGATTGTGTGCCTGAAGCCAGGGTAGGCCCAAGATGACTGGAAGCAGGAGATACAATAGCATCCAAGCTTAATAGTTTCTTATGATTCATAGAGGTGAATACAGGCAAAGGAGGGGTCTCCTGGGTCACTACTCTGGACTTGATGCGAGACCCATCTGCCAGGAAGATGGAGAGTCCCTGAGTCTTGGGTTGGAGTGGGATGTGTTGTTGTGCTGCAAAGTCTAAATCGATAAAACAACTACATGCCCCTGAGTCGATTATTGCAGTAACTGGTATGGTCCTTCCTGGCAATTGGAACGAGATAGATAGGGCCAGGTGAGTGGCATTGGTAGAGGGAGGTGAGTAGTTGGGAGAAGAGGTAGCCAGGATCTTCGCAGCTTAGCAGGACAACAAGAGACATAATGACCGGCTTCTCCGCAATACAGGCATAGGTAATTCTGCTGCCGACAAAGTTGTTCTTTGGTAGACAGGGAATGCTTCATCAGTCCAAGCTGCCTCGGCTTGACGATAACGAAAGTTTGGTTAAGAGGTGAGGATTTAGCTGGAACTGGACTGGCACTAGCAGGATGCAAAGGAGCTGGCATCCGGGGTAGCATCCAAGCTGGGCGGAGCTGCTGAGTAGTCTTTTCTGTTCTGTGCTCTCTGAGTCGTCAATCTATCTGGATAGATAAAGTAATTAAAGTCTCCAGAGCATCAGGAACACCGACCCGGGCTAACTCATCCTTCAAACTTTCAGAAAGACAGAGACAGAACTGGTGCCAAAGGGCTGCCTCGTTCCACTGGGTATCTGCGCTCCAGCATCTGAAATCAGTCACATAGTCTTCGACCGCTCGGCGGCCTTGCTGGAGCATGTGGAAGGCAGTGAAGTCGGGCCATGGCATCAAGGAAGGATGACAGAGAGTCCAGAACTACATGGCGGACTTCAAGTAGATAGTGGGCCCAGGCCTGAGGCTCCCCCTGCAGCAGAGCGATAATGAAGCCCACTTTGGTGACTTCAGATGAAAAAGCCTGAGGTAGCAACGAAAAGTACAGTTCACATGCGTTGCGAAACGCCCAGAATTTGCTTTGATCCCCAGAGAACTTCTCAGGAACAAGCACCCTAGGCTTAGGAGGTGGTATCATTCCAGAGGAGGAAGTTGGGATCAAAAGTGGGTCTGCAGAGATGGTCTGGGTTTGTGTCTGCTTATCCACTCGGACGTGGCTGCCCTGCAGAGACTTTGCAACCTGAGGGCTGTGAGGTGTTGACAGACGTCGTCCATAGGCGAGGTCCCTCCTGCAGGCTCAGACATGGCTGTTTGATACTGTAACATACCTTAGGTGTGAGCCTGATGTGTGGAGGGAGACCTCCCTTACAACCCTGGAGTGGGGTTAGTGGTGGTAGGAGCACGGTGAGGTAAGGGTGCCTGTTTGGTCCTCACTGTTTGGAGTAGTGTAGCCAAGTTGAAGCTGGAACAGCTGGTACAGGGAGCAGCGGATGCAGGTCAGCAGGTGTAGCGGATGCAGGTCAGCAGGTGCAGGTTTGCAGAACAGCGGATGCAGGTCAGCAGGTGCAGGTTTGCAGAGCAGCAGATGCAGGTCAGCAGGTGCAGGTTTGCAGAGCAGCGGATGCAGATCAGCAGTTAGAAGGGGAGTCAGACTAGCCGGGTCATACACATCAGGGTAAACAACATAAATGGCAGGCAGAGAGTAGTCAAAGTCCAAGCTGGGTCTTGGCAATAGGCAATCAGGCCGGTAACTAAGCAGGGTCAAACAAGCCGAGGTCAGGACTGGAGACAGAAGCAAGGTCAGGAAGCTGGGTCAAAACACAGGAACAGGATACAGGCACAGAATCAGGAACACAGGGAACAGAAGTAGATCAAACCGCAAGAGGCAACAACTCCTGGAGGCTGCATTCACACCTGAGCGGTTTCAATTCATAAATAGCTCGTAAACTGCCTGAAAAAACACATGAAAAACACCCAACAAGTAAAATCCCATTCATTTCAATGGCACCTGTTCACATCTGAGCGTTTTGTCACCTGAAGCAAAACGCTTTAAAAATTCCCTAAGCTCAAAAAAGAACATGAGCTTCTTTGAAGCAGATTACAGGCATTTTTCAGCCTTTTACATTGGCGACCTGAGCAAAATCACGGCAAAAACGCAGGAAAATCGCTATAAAAATGCATGGGCTTCTGCACAGATGTCAATGTAAATCGCAGCCCGAAATCGCAAAAAGTAGTACAGACACTAATTTTTGAAATTGGTGCAGCGCCACAGATGCAGTGTCATTGACGGCAATTGCCGCCGATTTTACATGTGATTTGACATGTCAAATCTCATGTCAAAATGCTTCAGTGTGAACCCAAATTTAGGGAGTTATTATGGAAATGACAAACACTTAGGCCCCTTTCACACTACCACAACTTCAAAGCCACGTGATTTTGACACAATTTCACGGCCGCAATTTTGATGCGGTTTGGACGCGATTTTTGATGCGATTTCAGGGCATGCCTGTGTAACTCACATAAAAGTCACACCAAAGTAGTGCAGGGACTACTTTGAAGTCGGCACAACTTGAAGTCGTACTAATATGAATGGTAATCATTGGAAATCACGGGGAACAACTTGTCATACGACTTTTCAGTCCCAAGTTGTAGGACAAGTAGTACAAGTGTGAAAGGAACCATAGGCGGCAGTGTTGCCAACCCCCCGAAGTGAAATTTACTGGCAGAATGACACAATTTACAAATGGCACCAATTTTTTACTGACAAAAAATCATAAAATTTACTGGCAGATCCACATTCCTTACTGGCACTGCAAAAAAGTACCTAAAATAATAGTTCTGAGTGCTAAACAGTGCAAATATCAATATTTAAACTATAAACACATAGCTAATGGTATTAGCTATGTGTTTAAGTTAAACAAAAGTAAAAAAACATATTTCTCAATTTACATGAATGTTAGGTTACTATAACCCAGCCAGCACAGAGTTCCCCCTTACATCAGAGTCTGCAGGATACCCCCTTATAGTGCAAGGGAACTCTTATGTAAAGGGGAACGCTGCAGATCATGATGTGGAGGGGGGCTCTGGTGAATAGAGGCCACCTTCCACAGAGTGAATACACTAAGGTATGGGGGTTACTAATATAGGGGGGAACCTTTATATAAGTGCCCCTTATATTATTGTATTCACTCCCCTCCTTACATCAGTGACCCCCCCAGACTGGCCTGGTGGCACTGTCACTGACCTCCTCTCAGGGGCACCATGCAGGGCTCAGTCAGACGTCTCCAGCTTGGCGGCTCTGGGTTTTACTCTATAGTCTCCTGTCCACAGTAAACACACGTCTTTCTCTTCCCGTAACCTCCATCCTGGCGGCGCTCCCAATCTTGACTCCTTTCTAGGATCCACCTCAGAGACTGCAGACATGAAAAAAGACAAGAGGTGGACAGAGGCTGTGGACATACTACAGGAGGTGGACAGAGGCTGCGGACATACTGAAGAAGGTGGACAGAGGCTGTGGACATACTGCAGGAGGTGGACAGAGGCTGCGGACATACTGCAGGAGGTGGACAGAGGCTGCGGACATACTGCAGAGATGGACAGAGGCTGCGGACATACTACAGGAGGTAGACAGAGGCTGTGGACATACTGCAGGAGGTGGACAGAGGCTGCGGACATACTGCAGGAGGTGGACAGAGGCTGCGGACATACTGCAGGAGATGGACAGAGGCTGCGGACATACTGCAGGAGGTAGACAGAGGCTGCGGACATACTGCAGGAGGTGGACAGAGGTTGCGGACATACTGCACTCCTCCGGGCTCCCAGCGATGTCATCCTCTCACTCTGATATCCCCCCACAGTTTTACTGTCCTCCTCCTCACCCCTGCTCAGCTCCTCTCAACCTCCCTGCCTATGGCGAGTGCACTGCACGAGCCACCGACCGCCATAGTATCCTGATCGCCTATTGGAAAATGGCGCCGGGCGGTGCCACTATGTTACTGTGCATGCGCCGCCCGGCCGAGTGCGTACCAGCTTTCCCGAGCCCGGCCGGCTTCGGAACGGCATATGGGCAGTTGCATGGTCGGCTCACGGCCTATTTTTTAACGGGCACCGGTGCCCATAACAGACTTTAACGGGCAGCTCGAAAAAGGGGTTAAATTTACGGGCAGGCCATAAATCTATGGCCTATGCAACACTGCATAGGCCCCTTTTACACTTGTACAACTTGTCCCACAATTTGGGACTGCAAAGTAACTGGAATAGCTACAATGACCAAAAGAAGGAGAAGGTGTTGCTCTCCTGGCCAAGAGGTTGGCAATCTGGTTGATTCTGTGGTTTCTATTCTATTTCTATTCTGTGAGAGTAAACTGCAATTATAATTAAAACCTAGTTTCTAGTTTTTAACTAAGTGGAGAATGATTAAAACCTCTATTGTTATTCCTAGTTGTCATTCTGTAAACAAGAGAACTCCTTGTAACAGAAAGTTGCCCTCTCCAGTAAGCCATTTGTAATCTCCTTCTGAAAATGCTGGTTGGTTGGCTTTTTACGCCATACATTATTTTCAGTGTAAAATAGAATATTATATATATACAGTCAGGTCCATGAATATTGGGACATTGACACAATTCTAATCTTTTTGGCTCTATACACCACCACAATGGATTTGAAATAGAACAAACAAGATGTGCTTTAACTGCAGACTTTCAGCTTTAATTTGGTATTTACATCCAAATAAAGTGAACAGTGTAGGAATTACAACAGTTTGCCTCCCACTTTTTAAGGGAGCAAAAGTAATGGGACAATTGGCTGCTCAGCAGTTCCATGGCCAGGTGTGTGTTATTCCCTCATTATCCCATTTACAAGGAGCAGATAAAAGGTCCAGAGTTCATTAAAAGTGTGCCATTTGCATTTGGAATCTGTTGCTGTCAACTCTCAATATGAGATCCAAAGAGCTGTCACTATCAGTGAAGCAAGCCATCATTAGGCTGAAAAAACAAAACAAACCCATCAGAGAGATCGCAAAAACATTAGGTGTGGTCAAATCAACTGTTTGGAACATCCTTAAAAAGAAAGAATGCACCGGTGAGCTCAGCAACACCAAAAGACCCGGAAGACCATGGAAAACAACTGTGGTAGATGACTGAGGAATTCTTTCCCTGGTGAAGAAAACACCCTTCTCAACAGTTGGCCAGATCAAGAACACTCTCCAGGAGGTAGTTGTATGTGTGTCAAAGTCAACAATCAAGAGAAGACTTCACCAGAGTGAATACAGTGGGTTCACCACAAGATGTAAACCATTGGTGAGCCTCAAAAACAGGAAGGCCAGATTAGAGTTTGCCAAAGAACATCTAAAATAGCCTTCACAGTTATTGAAAAACATCCTATAGACAGATGAGACCAAGATCAACTTGTACCAGAGTGAATCGAAGCACAGTAGAAAATAGTTTTCCTCTAGTGGGACTTTGTAAGGCAAGAGTCTTTAAGCAATATATATAAAAATATATATAATTTTATTATCAAAGGTTAAAACATGACAAAAAATTGAATAAAAGAGGTGGATGCCGACAATTCAAATGGTGGTAACAAGAGAGATATACATATCTGTATATAGTGATAGCACAAGTAACCCCACATAAACTGTTTCAGCTGAGGGCTGCACAAACAGAAGCCCGACGCGTTTCGAGGTTATGAAGCTTGGAACCTCTTCTTCAGGGGCTGAAGGTGAGGTAAATGGTTATCTAAACATTTTACAAAGAAAAAACAGAACATCTTAGGAAACAAACATAATATGATGTTCGCATATAATCATGAGGCATAAGAGTCAAAGATGCCTTAATGCATTTAAGGACTATTTTCACCATGTTACTCCTAAACCAACATTAGATAGCGTCCAACTTCAAGAGAAAATGGGGGAGAATGGTTTGCCAGCAGGGATTGGGCCCATGAGCCAATGCTGTCATCAAAAAATCCGCATAAGTACGTAGCCCGGGAGAGGACACAAAGGACGTCCTACCACTTGCAAGGTGACACCACTGATAACAGCTGTTATAGACTGTACCTATAACTTAGGAAATGAGAAGGGACAGTATGGTAAAGCCCATCCCATAGGTATGAGAAAGAAATAGAGCTAAATTGGGCTTACACCTACTATGAATTAGTGTAGTAGGGTTGTTAGTATATCATATACATACCTGTTGACTCATAAACAGTGAATCACTCCTAGTAAGGGATAGGAAAAGGTCACACAGGGCACTGTCTGGATGGGGATAGATGTTAGATCCCTTCGTGCGAAAGAGTCACACACCAAAGGGGGGAGATTGTTTTGGCACATCTGCATACAATAGCTGAAAAGAAAGAAAGTGCTGTGTGATTAAGATCACAAATATCAATCATACAAAGCCCACACTGGAGCAAGTGGTGTCCTAACATAGGCAATCTACATTGCAATTCAGTGTGTGGGTGGGTTTGCATGTGCAAGCCTATTGCAGCTTGCAAAGTGTCATATACAAAAAAGCAGCATATGATTTGCAAAATGGGGATAAACTAATTACCTCTGGAGATGACAGAGCTGCACGGCCAGTCCGACGCCTGTACAGGCATGAGACTGGCCATCTGTGCGTGCAGCTTACATAATAGCGCTCGTTAGTGAGAATATTGGTAACAGCTGACTGAAGTTGAGCGTCATAGGCAGTGGGAGGGGTTGCCCTCCGAGTCCTCGGCGCGCAGGCCCGCCCCCTTGATCCCACATATGTATTAACGTGCAGAAGGAGACAACGTCACATTCTGGAAACAGCTGACACGTGCTGGGAGGGAGCCAGCGTCTGCGACTGGGACCCGTGGCGTGTTGATCGCCATGGTAATGGGATAAACGTATCCCGGCCATGTACAATCATGAGACAGGATGCCAAAAGTGCCAGATGTAAGAATGACACATTGACCCCCGTGCGCCGAGTGGGCTGTTCAGGCACACACACCGGCCGATCCTCCAGCCCAGCACCGGCCCAGGAACCAGATCCACAGCGGTGCAGAGCATTCATACCAAGGACTCAAAAAGAGGAGGGATATATGAATAGGAATAAAAGAAGATAAAACAGAGAAATAGGAAAAACAGAGAAAGCAGCAAAAGAGAGTAATAATATCAATGGCCACACAGGGAGGAAGAATGTTATACAATAAGGAAAAATGTACCTAACAAAGTAGGCCAATACTACCGTTCATAGCAATCAACATGGAATACAGACAGAACCTATACATATAATCTGTAAGAATATCCATGTCTGTATAAGATCCCATATACATCCTTCTTGATTGACTAACATTGGTGTGAATTATAATGATAACAATCTGCCTCTTCCAAGAAAATACAGGAAAATAATTTTAGCACCTATGACCCAAAAGAGGAACATACGAGGATGGTTTGACAGCTATTTTTAAGGGTTTCATAAGAAATGAGGTATATTCACCTCAGGGGGATCCCACTCGGGGCCCCCAGAGGTGAAGCCCTCCAAAAAGGGACAGAATGAAATGGCATTATTCAAGCCAGGTGGCTTGGTAGCCTGCAGGAGATAGATTGAACGTTCAATCTTACTTTCACCATGACATTCCATGAACATGAGATCACCTTTCTGGATGTGACAATTCATAAGCAACAGGATGGCTCACTAACCAGTTCACTATATCGTAAACCGACATCTGGCAATTCTATTCTACACGCCACTAGTTTTCACCCCCAACCTCTGATTCATTCGATGCCCTACAGTCAGTACCTACATGTTAAGAAGAACTGCACTGACGACAATGTTTTCAAATGAGAGGCTGACCTGCTGAAGGGGAGACTCCTGGCACAAGGGTACTCCAAGACATGTTTAAAGAGGGCCTTCAGACGGGCATGCTCAAAACCTAGACACAAACTTATTTTCAATTCAGAATCCAACAGTAACAAAACCAACCCAATTCGGATAATAACTAGGTTTTCCAACCAACACAGGACCGTAAAAATATTGTTGAACGGTACTGGCATGTCCTTAAATTAGATCCCACCATTGGCCCTTTTGTGCAGGACAACCATCTTTCACTTTTAAGCAGGCAAAATCCATCAGGGACAATTTAGTATCTAGCGAATTCTCTGGTGGTGGTGTGGGCAAACAAGATCCCTGCAAACGCCCTGGTACCTTTCATTGCGGCGGATGCCCGTACTGTCAATTCATGAACATCAAGCCCAACATTAAATTACCCAATAGTCACAAGTATGTTCCCAAGCATTTTGCAAACTGCAAAACAATAGGTGTGGTATACTTACTAATCTGTGACTGTGCATGTTACTATGCTGGCAAAACTAATCAGGAGTTCTGGTGGCGGGCATATCGCCACATAGCTTCAATGAAATACTGCAACCCCAGCCTGCCGCTGGGAAGCCATGTTTCTGCATTCCATGCGGGAATTTTCCCTAAAGTGTCCTTTTTGATTTTGGATCGTGTTCATCCAGGGTTGCGCGGTGGGGATTGGAACAAAATTCTGTTGCAGAAAGAACAGAAGTGGATCTATCACCTGCAGACTACCAAGCCACCTGGCTTGAATGATGCCATTTAATTCTGACCCTTTTTGGAGGGCTTCACCTCTGGGGGCCCCGAGTGGGATCCCCCTGAGGTGAATATACCTCATTTCTTATGAAACCCTTACAAATTGCTGTCAAACCATCCCCGTATGTTCTTCTTTTGGGTCATAGGTTCTAAAATGATTTTCCTGTATTCTCTTGGAAGAGGCAGATTGTTATCATTATAATTCACACCAATGTTAGTCAATCAAGACGGATGTATATGGGATCTTATGCGGACATGGATATCCTTACAGATTATATGTATAGGTTCTGTCTGTATTCCATGTTGATTGCTATGAACGGTTGTATTGGCCTACTTAGTTAGGTACATTTTTCCTTATTGTATAATATTCTTCCTCCCTTTGTGGCCATTGATATTATTACTCTCTTTTGCTGCTTTCTCTGTTTTTCCTGTTTCTCTGCTTTTACCTTCTTTTATTCCTATTCATATATCCGTCCTCTTTTTGAGTCCTTGGTATGAATGCTTTGTGCCGCTGTGGATCTGGTTCCTGGGCCGGTGCTGGGCTGGAGGATCAGCTGGTGTGTGCCCGAACAGCCCACTCGGTGCACGGGGGCCAATGTGTCATTCTTACATTTGGCACTTTTGGCCTCCCGTCTCATAATCGTACATGGCCGGGATAAGTTTATCCCATTATCATGGCGATCAACGCACCGCGGGTCCCAGACGCAGACGCTGGCTCCCTCCCAGCACGTGTCAGCTGTTTCCAGAATGTGACGTCGTCTCCTTCTGCACGTTAATACGTATGTGGGATCAAGGGGGCGGGCCTGCGTGCCGAGGACTCAGAGGGCGACCCCTCCCACTGCCTATGATGCTCAACTTCAGTCAGCTGTTACCAATATTCTCATTAACAAGCGCTATTATGTAAGCTGCATGCACAGATGGCCAGTCTCATGCCTATACAGGCGTCGGACTGGCCGTGCAGCTCTGTCATCTCCAAAGGTAATTAGTTTATCCCCATTTTGCAAATCATATGCTGCTTTTTTGTATATGACACTTTGCAAGCTGCAATAGGCTTGCACATGCAAACCCACCCACACACTGAATTGCTATATTAGGACACCACTTCCTGCAGTGTGGGCTTTGTATGATTGCTATTTTTGTTTTTAATTAATCACACAGCACTTTCTTTTCAGCTATTGTATGCAGATGTGCCAAAACAATCTCCCCCCTTTGGTGTGTGACTCTTTCGCACGGAGGGATCTAACATCTATCCCAGGGCCGTTTTTAAGGCAGGGCAAAAGGGGCAGCTGCCCTGGGCCCTGTAATTGTTGTGGGGCCCAAAGCAGCTGCCTCATACCTGGCAACTATCCCAGTTTAAATTCCCTTGTCCCTTGAGGTTTTAGTCCCGTGCCGTGTCCTGATATCTCAGTGTGAAGTTCTGTTACTAATGCTGCCCAGCTCTGCCCTATTGTTGTGTACATTTGACTCACCTGCAGACCCTGTGTTTATACGTAAATACCGACATTGATATGTAAATAGTGACTGCATTCATATGTAAATGGCAGCAGACCGGCAGGATTCATATGTAAATAGAGGCAGTATTCATATGTATATCATGCCCCCCTGAGGTCATATCCAACATCACCTATACTGAATGCTGCCCACTGGGGTGGTAAAGGGGCATGCTTGAAAGTCCTGCCTACAACTGTAGTCATTAAGCCTATCATCAGCCTGTTCTGCAAAGGTAAGCAAATTAGTGGGGGGAGGGTAGTGTGGGGTGTGCAGAGGTAGGCAGAGAAGGAATTACGGTTTGGGGTGTACAGGCGAGCAAGGAGGGAATGTATGGAGGTAAGTAAGGTGGGTGCAAAGATGAGCAGAGGAGGCAGGTAGAGTTAAAGGGGAAGGGGAGTGGAGAAGATGGGGGAGGTTTGGAGCGCAGAGGTTAGCATGGGTTTAAGGATGCAAAGGTGTACTGCATAAACCCCTATTACATTGGTGGTCAGTGTAAACCCCTATTACATTTGTGGTCAGTGTTGTAACTCCTCTTTATATTGGTAGTCAGTATAAAAAAAAAAAATCAGCATTGCCATTGATCACACAATCCCCTCCCCCAGCACTGCTACTGAGCCCAGGAGTCCTAGGATTCCTAGGAGTTTTCTGTCTGTTAATGGGCCCCCTCACCTCCCCAGTCCATGGTATGCAGGCAGTGAGGAGATGATGTGATGTAACTTCTAGCAACCAATCAGTAAGCAGTAATGATGTGCAGTAACCTATAGCATCCAATCAGTGAGCAGTATTGATGTACAGTAATCTCTAGCAACCAATCAACAAGCAAAAATGATGTGCTGTAACCTCTAGCAACCAGTCAGTGAGTGGTAATGATACACTGTAACCTCTGGCAACCAATCGCAATCTGATCTGATTCAGTAAACTGATTTTGAGTCTAGGTGCTTTTTATTGTATGTCTCAAAGCAGGTGGAGAGCGAAACTGCATGGGGGGGGCCAAAATATTTTTTTGCCCAGGGTCCAATCAATATTAAAGACGGCCCTGATCTATCCCCATCCAGACAGTGCCCTATGTGACCTTTTCCTATCCCTTACTAGGAGTGATTCACTGTTTATGAGTCAACAGGTATGTATAGGATATACTAACAACCCTACTACACTAATTCATAGTAGGTGTAAGCCCAATTTAGCTCTATTTCTTTCTCATACCTATGGGATGGGCTTTACCATACTGTTCCTTCTAGTTTCCTAGGTTATAGGTCCTCTCCCGGGCTGCTACTTATGCAGATTTTTTGATGACAGCATTGGCTCATGGGCCCGATCCCTGCTGGCAAACCATTCTGCCCCATTTTCTCTTGAAGTTGGATGCTATCTAATGTTGGTTTAGGAGTAACATGGTGAGAATAGTCCTTAAATGCATTAAGGCATCTTTGACTCTTATGCCTCATGATTATATGCGAACATTATATTATGTCTGTTTCCTAAGATGTTCTGTTTTTTTTGTAAAATGTTTAGATAACCATTTACCTCACCATCAGCCCCTGAAGAAGAGGTTCCAACCTTCATAACCTCGAAATGCATCCGGCTTCTGTTTGTGCAGCCCTCAGCTGAAACAGTTTATGTGGGGTTACTTGTGCTATCACTGTGTACAGATATGTATATCTCTCTTGTTACCACCATTTGAATTGTCGGCATCCACCTCTTTTATTCAATTTCTTGTCATGTTTTAACCTTTGATAATAAAATTAGATATATTTTTTTGATATATTGCTTGAAGACTCTTGCCTTACAAAGTGCCACTAGAGGAAAACAATTTTCTACTGTGTATCTTATAGGGATGTGGGCAAGGTGTCTTCTTCCACAAGGTTCTCGTCACTACCTCTGTCTAGAGTGATTGGAATAGAAGAGTATGGAGAAGGAAAGAAACTGCTCATGATCCAAAGCATACCACCTCATCAGTGAAGCATACTGGTGGTAGTGTCATGGTGTGGGCATGTATAGCTGTCAATGGAACTGGTTCTCTTGTATTTAATGATGATGTGACTGCTGGCAAAAGCAGCAGGATGAATTCTGAAGTGTTTCGGCAATATTATCTGCTCACATTCAGCAAAATGCTTCAGAACTCATTGGACGGCGCTTCACAGTCCAGATGGACAATGACCCAAAGCATACTGCGAAAGCAACCAGAGAGTTTTTTAAGGGAAAGAAGTGGAATGTTATGCAATGGCCAAGTCAATCGCCTGACCTGATCAATTTTTGTCCATTACTCTTTGCAAAACTGCTCCAGCTCCCTCAAGGGGGATGGTTTGAGCTTGTAAACAGCAATCTTTAAGTCTGACCACAGATTTTCTATTGGATTGACTAGGCCGTTCCAACACATTTACATGTTTCCCCTTAAGCCACTCAAGTGTTGCTTTAGCAGTGTGTTTGGGGTCATTGTCCTGCTGGAATGTAAACCTCCGTCTTAGCCTCAAATCATACACAGAGTGGTACAGGTTTTGCTCAAGAATATCCCTGTATTTAGCACCATCCATCTTTCCCTCAACTCTGACCAGTTTCCCAGTCCTGACTGCTGAAAAACATCCCCACAGAATATCCCTGTATTTAGCACCATCCATCTTTCCATCAACTCTGACCAGTTTCCCAGTCCTGACTGCTGAAAAACATCCCCACAGCATGAAGCTGCTGCCACCATGTTTCATTGTGGGGATGGTGTTCTTTGGGTGATGCGTTGGGTTTGCGCCAGATGTAGCATTTTCTTTGATGGCCAAAAAGTTAAATTTTAGTCTTATCAGACCAGAGCACCTTCCTCCATACATTTTGGGAGTCTCCCACATGCCTTTTCGCAAACTCAAAATGTGCCTTTTTGTTTTTTGCTGAAAGTAATGACTTTCTTCTGTCCACTCTGCCATAAAGCCCAACTCTATGGAGCGTACAGCTTATTGCCGTCCTATGTACAGATACTCCAGTCTCTGCTGTGGAATTCTTCAGCTCCTCCAGGGTTACCTTAGGTTTCTGTGCTGCCTCTCTGATTAATGCCCTCCTTGCCCGGTCCATGAGTTTTGGTGTGTGGCCGTCTCTTGGCAGGTTTGCTGTTGTACCATGTTCTTTCCATTTGGTTATGATAGATTTGATGGTGCTCCTAGGGATCATCAAAGATTTGGATTTTTTTTTCTTGTACTTCTCAACAACATTGTCCCTTACTTGTTTGGAGAGTTCCTTGGTATTCATGGCAGTGTTTGTTTAGTGGTGCCTCTTATGCCACGTACACACGAGCGGACTTTACGGCAGATTTTGCCCGGCGGACCAGAGTCCGCCAAACAATCTGACCGTGTGTAGGCTCCGGCGGACTTTTCCGGCGGACTTTTTCCCAAAAGCCCGCCGGACCTAGATTTGAAACAAGTTTTAAATCTTTCCATGGGACTCAGTTTCTGGTGGAAAGTCAGCTCGTCTGTGTGCTGGTCCGACGGAAAGCCCGCTCATCTGTATGCTGGTCCAACGGACCAGATACGGCGCAGGGACAGGGTATTGCATTTCGCGCTCGCTGCAATAGGAAAAACAAATTTTCCTATTGCGGCGAGCGGAGGGCATACCAGGCCCTTAGGTCTGGTATGGATTATAAAGGGAAGTCCCTATGCCGAAAAAACGTCATGGGGTCCCCCCTAAAATCCATACCAGACCCCGATCCGAGCACACAGCCCAGCCGGTCAGGAAAGGGGGTGGGGACGAGCGAGCGCCCCCCCTCCTGAACCATACCAGGCCGCATGCCCTCAACATGGGGGGGTGCCTTGGGGGAGGGGGGGCCCTGCGGGGCCCCCCCACCCCAAAGCACCTTGTCCCCATGTTGATGAGGACAAGGGCCTCTTCCCGACATCCCTGGCCGTTGGTTGTCGGGGGCTGCGGGCGGGGGGCTTATCGGAATCCGGGAGCCCCCTATAATAAGAGGGCCCCCAGATCCCGGCCCCCCACCCTATGTGAATGAGTATGGGGTACATGGTACCCCTACCCATTCACCTAGGGAAAAAGTGTCAATAAAACACACTACACAGGTTTTTAAAATAATTTATTAAACAGCTCTGGGGGGGTCTTCTTCCAGCTTCGGGGGTCCCTCCGGTTCCTCTTCTCCTGGTGTTCCAGTTCTTTGGCCGGCTCCTCCGCTGTCTTCAGGCCGCTTTCTTGCCAGCGGAGGTCCGGACTTCTGGGCTTCTTGGCTTCTTGGCTTCTTGTCTTCTTCCCTCTTCTCTTCTCCAGATATTGACATGACGCTCTCTCCGGCTGGACTGCTCTCTAAGGGCTCCGTTGTGACTTACATAGGCGGAGACCCCGCCCCCTTATGATGTCACAGTCCCTGGGCATGCTGGACTGTGATGTTTTAGGAGGCATGGTCACCGAGTGATGTTGAGGGGAGCCCCCTCTTATTATAGGGGGCTCCCGGATTCCGATAAGCCCCCCGCCCGCAGACCCCGACAACCAACGGCCAGGGTTGTCGGGAAGAGGCCCTTGTCCTCATCAACATGGGGACAAGGTGCTTCGGGGTGGGGGGCCCCGCAGGGCCCCCCTCCCCAAGGCACCCCCCATGTTGAGGGCATGCGGCCTGGTACGGTTAAGGAGGGGGGTGCTCGCTCATCCCCACCCCCTTTCCTGACCGGCCGGGCTGCGTGCTCGGAACGGGGTCTGGTATGGATTTTAGGGGGACCCCACGCCGTTTTTTCGGTGTAGGGGGCTTCCCTTTAAAATCCATACTAGACCTAAGGGCCTGGTATGACCCGCGGCGGGGCTCGCAAGGTGTCAATCTCGCCGATAAAAGCGACAAGATTGACTTCCTTTTCTAGTCCCGTCACACCTGAGTCACGTTCAAAATGAACGGACTTGTCCATGTGTGGGCAAGTCCGTTCATTCTGAAAGTCCGCCGCAACTCCGGCGAAAGTCCGTCGGAAAGACGGGCGGACTTAGCCCGCCGGAAAGTCCGGTCGTGTGTGGGCAAGTTTTAAAGTCCGGCGCACCTGGCGGACAAAGTCTGGCGAAAAGTCCGCCGAGCAAAGTCTGCCGTAAAGTCTGCTCGTGTGTACGCGGCATTACTTAGGTGTTGCAGCCTCTGATGCCTTTCAAAAAGATGTGCATATGTAATGACAGATCATGTGACACTTAGATTGCACAGGTGGACATCATTTCACTAATTATGTGACTTCTGAAGGTAATTGGTTGTATACATACGCACATGCCAATAATCAGTTTTTTATTTCTAAAAAATAGTTTTATGTATATATTTTTCTAATTGTACTTCACCAACTTAGACTATTGTGTTCTGATCCATCACATATAATTCAGATTTTAAAAAAATTGAACTAAAGGCTGTAATGTAACAAAATATGTAAAAAACCCAGGGGGTGAATACTTTTGAAGGCACTGCATAGTAATACCTTGGATTACGCGCATAATTTGTTCCAGAAGAATACTTGTGACTCAGTTAAATTGATGATAGGCAACTCCTATCCTCATATTGATTAGTGGTTCCAAATTAATAATAACTACTGCAGTAGGGAACAGACACAAAAGATACGCTCAGCATCTTTCCAAATAACTGTTCTGCTTTATTATGACGCAATTGAAGGTTTTTATGCACATAACTACGTAGGTATCACATTAATATTACAATTGTACATTTATGGTAACAAGGGGCGTTACATAGGCAGGCTAATTCTAATCAGGACTCAAAAGAATGTAAACATTTACTGAAAACATTATTAGTGCTGTGTGCACAGTGAGGGCAGTGTGCAATACATACAAAATAGAATGCAATTATATACAGAACTTACAAATTTCCATTACAGTCTCCCCTCTTTTGATCAATATTTTGATCACTAACCATACCTGCTATAACCTTTAACCTGGAACCTCCACACACTTAG